>NW_023503493.1:12257120-12560151 GCF_014529535.1 Bradysia coprophila | reverse complement strand
GAAACATTGCCATCTGCTGATGGAAACTTGGGAAATTGTGGAAAGCTGCTTAGGAATTACAATAAAAACGCAGCAAAAAAACATAAAAAAATTGAGCCTGAGCTCCAAAAACAAAAGTGAAAACTGTTCACGTACTCACGATTCTCACGCAACTCATCCAATCATCAACCCATTAACCTTCCAGGCAGCGAAAACCCTTTACAACTAACACAGTGAAAATCGGACAACTTTCTGCATTCCGATCCTAATGAATTCGTCACTAAAAAACTGCCAAAAGAACCAGACAACGGAAAGAAACGGTCAACGCGCAATCGATCAACTTCGTCTGATTACAGATTGCATACGCAACGGGCAAATCCACGACTGATTATAGGTTGCAAATGCAACGGGCAAATCCACGACGGACTTTAGGTTGCATACGCAACGGAAAAATCGTTGACGGTACGATCACAGCATCGCAGGACATCATTGCAGAAAAGCGAAAGCAAGAAACAAGAAAAACTCAACATCTCCTCTGTACTCACGCTGCAATTCAACCGTCATTCCGCAATTCAGCCGCCATTCCAACATTCACTCTGTTATTCGTTCGCCATTCCATTATTCCAACATCCATTATGTAATTCGTTCGCCAATTCCACCAGCAATAATCCATTTTCACCAATTTCAACGGTAAATTTAAATTTAGTAGAAACAATGACTGAAAGAAAAACCTTCGGTAACGTGAAAACTTAATTTCCACAGGCAACTGCAACAATTTCGAATTGGGTTTCACATTCAGTTCGGGGTTATTTCGCTGCAAGGCAATTGATTGAAGCTTACTCCGATCGCTAATGTGCGTTTATCTAATACATTTTACACGTTTTTGTCGTTGGTACAAGCGTAAAAATGTATGAAGATCCGGTGTAGATTCAAATCGTTGCGCTCTTATCCAGAGCGTTTGGTCTCACTGAAAAATAAGATCCTAAAACTGTTCAAATAGCCGAAACGAAACAGCAATCATTCAAGTTTACGATATTTTTAACGTTGCTGATTGGCAACGGGCCACTTAAACAGCTAAAGAGATCTAACAAATAACGACAGGACAACAGGTTACAACACAAAACAATCATTGAAAAAACAAACAGAGTTTCAATACTCTTCCCTTGCCCATGGTTCACGTTAAGTGAATTAACTGGGGAAATAGCTGTTTCGACCTCGAAAACTAGCGGCGGTCCAAAAGTCAGAGTGGGCTGACTATCTTCAGTTGTTTCCGCTAGCCTCTTACACAAGACAGCAGCAAAGCTTTCCATGAACAAATGTAGGATAATTTGCATTGAAACATTGCCATCTGCTGATGGAAACTTGGGAAATTGTGGAAAGCTGCTTAGGAATTACAATAAAAACGCAGCAAAAAAACATAAAAAAATTGAGCCTGAGCTCCAAAAACAAAAGTGAAAACTGTTCACGTACTCACGATTCTCACGCAACTCATCCAATCATCAACCCATTAACCTTCCAGGCAGCGAAAACCCTTTACAACTAACACAGTGAAAATCGGACAACTTTCTGCATTCCGATCCTAATGAATTCGTCACTAAAAAACTGCCAAAAGAACCAGACAACGGAAAGAAACGGTCAACGCGCAATCGATCAACTTCGTCTGATTACAGATTGCATACGCAACGGGCAAATCCACGACTGATTATAGGTTGCAAATGCAACGGGCAAATCCACGACGGACTTTAGGTTGCATACGCAACGGAAAAATCGTTGACGGTACGATCACAGCATCGCAGGACATCATTGCAGAAAAGCGAAAGCAAGAAACAAGAAAAACTCAACATCTCCTCTGTACTCACGCTGCAATTCAACCGTCATTCCGCAATTCAGCCGCCATTCCAACATTCACTCTGTTATTCGTTCGCCATTCCATTATTCCAACATCCATTATGTAATTCGTTCGCCAATTCCACCAGCAATAATCCATTTTCACCAATTTCAACGGTAAATTTAAATTTAGTAGAAACAATGACTGAAAGAAAAACCTTCGGTAACGTGAAAACTTAATTTCCACAGGCAACTGCAACAATTTCGAATTGGGTTTCACATTCAGTTCGGGGTTATTTCGCTGCAAGGCAATTGATTGAAGCTTACTCCGATCGCTAATGTGCGTTTATCTAATACATTTTACACGTTTTTGTCGTTGGTACAAGCGTAAAAATGTATGAAGATCCGGTGTAGATTCAAATCGTTGCGCTCTTATCCAGAGCGTTTGGTCTCACTGAAAAATAAGATCCTAAAACTGTTCAAATAGCCGAAACGAAACAGCAATCATTCAAGTTTACGATATTTTTAACGTTGCTGATTGGCAACGGGCCACTTAAACAGCTAAAGAGATCTAACAAATAACGACAGGACAACAGGTTACAACACAAAACAATCATTGTATCAGTTACAATTAATTAATTTTCAGATTAGTGACCATGGCTTTTGTTAGTGTTAGTGTCAGTATTTTCCGTTTGTCTAGTTTTCAGTTTCAGTTTTAATGAAAATGTTTGTGAAGTTTACTGTTATGAGTTTTTGTGCAAAAGTGAATGAATAGGTGAATGGATCTGTGCGTGAGCCGATGGATTGAGGTTTGAATTTGTTATTTCATTAAAATGTTGATTTTTGTTCTTCTTTTCGGTTTCATTTGTTTGCTTGATTTTTTGCAAAAAGTTTACCCTCCCTACCGTAGAGCGCACACAATAACAAAACTCTCGACACTGTCGTTCCTGACGAGTCCCCCAGTGTTCTGTTTCCACATAAAATTCACGGGAATTATATGGAAGTGAACTAGTGAGTTTTGAGATTAGCTGGACGAAACGGTGTCTCTAGGTACTTTAGGGATAACGCGACTTAGACAATTTGATTGTGATCGGTTTAACATAATTTTGACTTAACGACGACAGAGATTTGGCCTTTTTGCGTTGTTTTCTGATTTGTCGAAATACGTCAGACGAATGGCTCGCGATTAGTATAATAGCTTCGCGCTGTGGGATAGTGCTAATGTTAGAAATAGTCCGTTGCGCAATTGTAACGTTAAAAAGCACTTCGCATATGTCAGAGTCACGGATGTTTGCAAAAATTTATGCAATCAACCTTAATATGGTGAATCTGTTCATGATGTGTCTGAAATATTCTTGAATGACCATTAAGAATATTTCAGACACATCATGAACAGATTCACCATATTAAGGTTGATTGCATAAATTTTTGCAAACATCCGTGACTCTGACATATGCGAAGTGCTTTTTAACGTTACAATTGCGCAACGGACTATTTCTAACATTAGCACTATCCCACAGCGCGAAGCTATTATACTAATCGCGAGCCATTCGTCTGACGTATTTCGACAAATCAGAAAACAACGCAAAAAGGCCAAATCTCTGTCGTCGTTAAGTCAAAATTATGTTAAACCGATCACAATCAAATTGTCTAAGTCGCGTTATCCCTAAAGTACCTAGAGACACCGTTTCGTCCAGCTAATCTCAAAACTCACTAGTTCACTTCCATATAATTCCCGTGAATTTTATGTGGAAACAGAACACTGGGGGACTCGTCAGGAACGACAGTGTCGAGAGTTTTGTTATTGTGTGCGCTCTACGGTAGGGAGGGTAAACTTTTTGCAAAAAATCAAGCAAACAAATGAAACCGAAAAGAAGAACAAAAATCAACATTTTAATGAAATAACAAATTCAAACCTCAATCCATCGGCTCACGCACAGATCCATTCACCTATTCATTCACTTTTGCACAAAAACTCACAACAGTAAACTTCACAAACATTTTCATTAAAACTGAAACTGAAAACTAGACAAACGGAAAATACTGACACTAACACTAACAAAAGCCATGGTCACTAATCTGAAAAAACAAAAAGGAACATTAGAACTAACGAAAAACAAAAATCAAAGAGAAGATCACCTAAGCACTCCACTAACATTGGGAGAAGTGTTAGCACGGCCCACAGCGCAATTCCTCGGTGTTTTCTTTTTTTCGAATTAAATGGTTAGTAGTGCTTGTCCGTCTGAGGAAGGTGGTCTGTAGATGAGAGAATGAATGCTCGCCGCAGGCAGAGTCCCCGTTCCAAAAGAATTCCAATGCAGTTTGCCAGAGTTCTATTAGAGAGGTCCATCCAACTAAGAATATGTTCTTAGTTTCTCTATTCTCGGAGCATGGAAGTGGATTCCAATAACTGAAAATCAAAATCTAAATGGGCGTCTAACGTTTGACAAATAGTCTCAACGAAATAATTTTTCAAGAATATTTCAGACACATCATGAACAGATTCACCATATTAAGGTTGATTGCATAAACCGAATAAAAGTCAAAAACCAAAATGTCGAACTTTCGATGTTAGAAAACCTCGACAGACACACCTTTTGGACCATCGGTTTCTTTCGCAGTTTTGTAGAGTTTTTAACGCTCTACATCCTGCTAGAACATTGTTTTCAAAAATACTCTTAACTTTCCGAGTTAAGACCATTTGAAAGTTAAAGTCGTCCGGTGGGACTTCTTCCCGGGCACCTTCGGATCCATCAACCATATGCCTGGACTTAGTTTTCAATGATCTACGTTTTCCGCACACAGGCTATCGCGACCCTTAAAATTCTCAAAATTCGATACGCCCTATTTCACAGCTTTAAGCTTGCTTTGTATTTCACGAAAATATTTCAATTTTCCGATGGATTCCGAAAGACGTTTAAGTCATCTTTCGAAAGCTATCAAAAGCACATGTTCGATCTTTTCTTTGTTTTAATTTTATTGTACGATCAGATGATTCTTTCCGCATCCGCGGAATGTGGTTTTGCTGCCACTAATCGTGCGAGTGCTGTTTTAACAGTCTCGAATTGTTCGTCTTTGTTCTGACTCTAAATCTGGGCATGCTACTCGGTTGTTCAACTGAGATATCTTCATCGAGCGATCGTAATCGTATTCTCTTAAGAGTGATTTCGGCAAAACTTGAACAAATTCATTTTCAGATTGAACACGTGAAGAGTAATAGCGTGTCAGGTGTCGTGAAAACAGCTTTTCTGTGATAGCTTGAGATAGAAATGTTTCTATAAGTTTCTAAATGTTGTAGGAATATTGGCCTTTGGCAGACCTTCATAAAGAGTATAATCTTCGGTAAAGCCACCACCCGTTCTGGAATTATTACTCAAAATATGTTAAATGTTTGGACATTTTGACAGATTTTTGGCGATATAACTCTTAACTGACTGTCACACTCGAACATTTCGTTAAGAAACTGAATCATTGATGAAATAATTTCTTGTCGAAACTGACAGAAATCTTCACTGAAATTTCCTTCGGAAAGCACATCTAGTACTTTCATTAGAATTATTTTTTTTATGAAAATGTTAAATTACACATTTTTTGTGCAAACACAAAAATGTGTAAGATTACACACTTTTTGAAAGTTTTTACGCATAATGTGTAAATTACACGCTTAAAAAAGCCCGTGACAGTAGTCAGCAGCTTGGTTTATTGCGGCATACAAGTTCGGAGATTTACCAGAACTGGAGTTACGAAATGTACAGAAACTTTGGGAGTCTAACGATTAGACATGAGTCGGTTATCCGAAAAACCGAAAATTTCGGATCGGTTTTGACCGAACCGAAAACTTCGGTTTTGACACGAAACAAGTTATAATAAAGCTTAACTCGTCGAAATTAGTTAGTTTCGTCATGAACTAACCGAATTTAAGATAATTAAGTCATTCAATGGGTGGGTGTGCTCTACAAAAAATTTCAGATGTAATTGCCTCAATCTTTATTTCAATACCAACTCTATGCAATGACTCAATTAACTTATTTTCGGTTAGTTTATGACGAAATTAATTGATATCGACGAGTTAAGCTTTATTTTAACTTGTTTAATGTCAAAACCGAAGTTTTCGGTTCGGTCAAAACCGAACCGGAAGTTTCGGTTCGGTCAAAACCGATCCGAAATTTTCGGTTTTTCGAATAACCGACTCATATCTGCTAACGATATTGATGACAAAATTGTATCCTTACAAAATTCGTTGGTTCATAAGGCAGATAAGGCTAGATTCCTCTCGTTATAGCCAATTAGCCGATCAATTCATTTTCATCCCAATTGCATCCGAAACATCTGGAGTAATTGGAAAAATCAGTTTAGATTTGATTACAAATATTGGCAGTAAAATTCAAGAAGTTACATCTGAAAAGCGCTCAACATCATATATAATACAAAGAATAAGCGTGGACATTTAAAAAGGTAATGTCACCTCCATCCTGGGAACGATTAAGCCTTCAAAAAATTTGCATGAAATCTATAATAAATTTTGTTGTAATTGAAAGAAGTACATTGTTGAGAAAAATAAAAAAAAGCAAAAAGGTTGGATGGATAAACTTAAAACTTTTTGGAACAACACAATCATTTGCTGGACCAGTCAAGTATCTACGATGTATACCATACGACTGAAAAGTCTTTTTAATTTTCGCTGGTCAACATGTATGCTATACTTAAGTACAGAAAGTTTAAAAAATTGAGTGTCTGTACCAACTTTATAGGAAAGCTTGTCTTTGCACGTCTCAAAATTTACTGACCTGCGTGCGACCTCAGCTCATGTAAAATCTGAACTGTGTATTTTACAATTTTGTTCTTATACATATAAATAGGAAATATCTAAAGTATTTACGGTGTAGCAGGTGTACCACTAGCACACGTAATAAAGCGGCAAAGGGGACTAATCTTTATTCAACATTACCATTTTTTAAGATGCTACTTAGTACCACATCAGTTAGCTACCGAAAGTTCGCGATGTTTCCATTAATAAAGTTATTTTGAAATATTGAAGGGGCTGTATATGACGTCACACTCGAATGGAAGGAGGGGTGGTGGTACAGCAAAACGTAACGGTTCTACAAATTTTGGTCAAATGTAACCCTTTTTGCGTGACGAGGGAGAGAGGATGGTGTCGAAAATTCCGTAAAATAGCGTGACGTATGTGAACATGAACAGCCCCGAAACAGTTCCGATAAGACTTTAGCTAGACACAGTTCTCTGCAAAACAATGTCTGTTTTATATTTGAACTGAGTAAATAAATGGTTTAGTGAAGTCATCATTTTTCGTTGTATTTATCAAAGATAGTTATTTACGAAACACGAATCGTATGAAGGAGTATAATAGCACTAGATGTCGTTTGACAATCCGAGGCGAAGCCGAGGTTGACACGACGTAGTGTGCGATAAAATGATGTGCGTATGAACTCGATTCTTGTACAAGGTTGTATATGCAAATAAGTGAGCACGTTCCATGCGGTCATAAACAAAGCACAAGAAGCCCAAAATACTCATCGAAACTCTCCCAACTATAAACACAAATTTAATTTGCGATGAAACAGTTTTGCATACGCTTTGCCCGTGTATGAGTGTTGATGTATGAATACATAAGTGGTTGTTGTATTTTGGGTGCAAAAAATGTTTTATTAGTTTTTTTGAGTGCATAATAGTAATTTATGCAACAAGCTTCGAAATGAGGTTGTTTTTGTCACTAGATTTGATTTTATCACACGAGGCGACGCGTACACCGTTTGCAAATAGTTATCGGCCTCGCCTCGGGTTGACAATCGACATTTGGTGCGATAAAATATCTTTATACGATTCGTATTTCATACAACGTTTTATGCAATTCAGTGAGCGAATTGCCGTAATTTACATAAAAGACTTGGTGACATCATCGCTACGTGTAATTGAAATGGGACGAGATGGGACTCACTGTATTGCATAAATTTCCATTTAGTCATCCAAATGACGTATATAAAAAAGTTTACTTTTTGTAGCCAAATTGCACAAATTTTGTCACTCCTTTTTTATGAAATAAAAAAAAACAGGTTCAAACGACATATTGCACACAGGTAAGTATCGAATTCGGTCACTGAATTGCATAAGTCTGTATCTCACAAACTCGACGATACGGTAACTTTGAAGTTAAGACGACTGTGGTATTTGGTCACACAGGAATTGCTGTTGACATACGAAATACAAGTGTTTTATTACATTATCAGTATACGAACAGTGTCTAAGTTAGCTATTAAAAACCCCGTCGTCAGTTCGTATAATAATATTTCCGAGAAGAGCGAAGTGTCGGAATTCCACTATGTTACTCAAGGTTTGTCGATGGCGATTTATGCTTCGTTCTATGACTGTTCTTATTGTTGTAATAATTCTGTTCGGAACGATATACCTTACTCACCTATCTGAGCGGCAAATAGAGATGCATGAACCATCAAGTGACGATGACTATAAGATCAAAGAGTTTCATCATGGAAATTTAGTTATAATCAACATAATCAACAAGACTAGGGACAAGGAAGTGATAAATCGTTTGAACATTCAGTTAGATAATGATGTATGGATTCCCGATGATGGATATAATATCACTGGTTGGCCACAAGATACTGATGTAGCTGGAAATAATATCACCGGTTGGCCACGTGATATTGTTCCCAATATTGTGCACTATGTACTGTTCGGTCAACGGAAAATATCATACGTTCACATGCTGTCCATATTTTCTGTGGTGCGGATTCAAAAACCGGAAGTGATTTTTATTCATTGCGACTGTCATAAAATGGACGACGATGATGAAAATTGGCATCGCATATTGAATTTTGTGAATGCCACCAATCGTTATGTGATTCACATTAATGAAGTTATGATACCCACGGAGATTTATGGGAAAAAAATCGGGCCATACCCCAACTTTCATGGCGGTGACATAACACGATTTAGAACACTAAGGAAATTCGGTGGAATTTATCTTGACAATGATGTGTTTGTTTGCCAGTCATTGAATGGGTTCCGAAAATTTGAATTTACGTTAGGTTGGGAGGTGGGCGAGTTCTTGGGGAATCAAGTTATGATTGGTAACCGAAATGCCAGATTTTTGAAATTCACATTGGACTCGTACCGAGAATATTATCCTGACGAGTGGTATTACAACGCCGGCGAACTGCCAACCATCGCCATCCTAAACAAATATCCTCAACTAATTCATCGCGTGAAAAGGAAATTCGG
Source organism: Bradysia coprophila (assembly GCF_014529535.1). Lineage (NCBI taxonomy): Eukaryota > Metazoa > Arthropoda > Insecta > Diptera > Sciaridae > Bradysia > Bradysia coprophila. The sequence continues at coordinate 12,551,085 of NW_023503493.1, read as the reverse complement.
ATACGATGCATCGGTTACGTGTCCATATTTCTACAAGGAGTACCATTCTGACTGGCAAAGTGAGTTTTATGCATTCCACATGATTGCACGGGGAAATGAGATCAGTTGGAAGGGGAGCCATGTTTCGGGAAAGAAAATCATTTTATGAGAAACGCGGTGTTCAACGACGAATTGATGCAACATTTGAATACAACATTCGGCGAAATGGCAAGATTTGTTTTGTATGGATCGAAAAAGTTGATTTAATAAAAAGAGCTCTGTGCAATGACTAACAGTTTTATCATTCAAAGTATTGGCGAAGGTATCTCTGGATCATTAATACATTTACTCAACAACGTGAAATGACCTTTCCTTCATTGCGGCGTAACTTTATGAGAATAATGACCAAAAGTGCACTCACTCATTCGTATTAAACAAAGAAACAACCATTTGAAAGAAAAAGCATAAAGCACGACAGAGTAAAGTTAACCAGGCAGGAGCCTGATTTGACTAGGGACCTGAATAATCTAGTAGCCTCATATTTTTTGCGAACAAAATTTTTCAATTTATGTCAAGGTTCATATGAGTTCATTTTCATCCAGGTCCCTTATTTGATGTTTCGAAAATGAACCGCTCCTGCCTGGTTTATTTTACTCTGCCGAGTGAAAAGAAAAAAACAAATTTGGTGCTTGGGGTACGAAAAGAATTAGAAAATTTGTCCAATGGTTGGAAAATTGGATGAAATGTGACTTGGCCTCAATGCATGGAAAGGACGATCCGAAGTGTGGTGTGAGTCTAGTTTAGTTGGGTTCATTTGTTTTGTTTAATTTGTTCGTTGATTCTGTTTGAATGAATTTTTTCTGTCTTTTGCTGCGCTTGGGTGTTTTCACAGCAGTTTTCCACTTTTTTTCCCAATTTTCCATCAGAAGATGAACTTGCTCTTGTAAACTTTCGAAACTTGTTCAACTGAAAGTGTACTGCTGTCTTGGGAAGGGACCAGTGGAAACAACTGATGATGGCTAGACCACGCTAGCTTCGGACCGCCACTGACTCCCTAGGTCGAAACAGCGTCTTTGCTTCACTAAATTAAACTCACTTCATGTGATCCGTTTGGGTAAGGGAAGAGCGTCTGCTCTGTTAAATGTTCTGTTTCAGTCGTTTGCCCTGTGCTTGAAAATGGTTGTAGTCTAATAGCCTCGCGCTGTGGGTGAGTTCTAGTGTTGCATTTAGTCCGTTGCAAAAGCGTAACGTTAAAAAACCGGGCGCTGCCAATTCCAAATGGTTTATTTTACTCTGCCGTGATAAAAGTGGAACCTCAACATTGAATCACGGTGTATTAAGAATACATTGCACAATCAAATATTCTTCGCGCGAAATTTTGAAATTTCGAAAACATTTGTCACACTACACCGAACGAAACCAAAAGTAAACGCATTCATATCAAAACGGTTGAATGAATAAATCGAATCGGTTAAAAATGGCGTATTTCGCTAGTCAAAAAAGTCTAATGAAAATCATCGGGAAAATAGTGAAAACTTAAAAGTAATTTTGTGTAAAACTATCGTGAAAGTAAGTGCTACATTTCTGTGGAAATAATAACCGTCCAGTGTGGTCAAATAAACGTGTACAAATAAATGCGGCAAAAGATTCTCATTCATCTCCATTGTTTTTGTTCCGAGAAACTGCTTACTACGGACCTTTTTGGTCTTTTTTTTGTCAATAAGAATAAATTTCCGACAAAATTAGATAAATAGAATCAGAAATGGTATGGTACGGTCGATGGTAAATTAGAAACGACCTACGATTCCATTTCAATAAATATTTTGCTCGGATGCAGATGGTTGTGAATGAAGTCGGAAAGAAACACATCTGCAAATTTTTGCTTGATTTTGCCGAAAATAACATGAAGAATGGAGATGAATAAAAATAAATTTTTGTGACATTTTCGTTACATCCGAAAAACGTTTTCTTTTCTCCAATTTCAACAGATCTACAGATTGCAATCAAGAGTGGAATTTTAACATTTTATAAATCAAAGATAAAGGAAAATACATGACAAATAACCGAGACCTTAGAATGAATTTGTTAAGAACCATTGTTGGTGCGTATCGATAAAAAAAAGTGTGTGAAACAGAGAAAAAATACTGCGTTTTTACGAATTGTTTTCAAACCGTTCATTCCCCGTAAATTAATTTATTATTTGTTGCCAATAAGTGCTTGTAACTTTTGTAACGAACGAATAACCTGGACTGTCGATCGACCTAAAGTGTCCTAAGAGGTAAGTCCATAAACAATTTGTTTATTTTTGCACCGAAGGTAGAGGAAGAAGAAAAAAGACAACTTCGAATCGTGTGAGAATCATATTATTGTCTCGAACTGTGTGTTGTTTTGACGACGACCGTGTGTTCTCTATAACAACTCGTCAAAATGTTTTCGGTGTGTATTTTCTCTTCAAATTTATTTTCTTGGGCGCCTGGTTTTTATGTGTGATTATGAATGTCACGTGGCTATTGCATGCAATCGCATAATTCTGTTTTACAAACCTTTGCTTTTTCATTCAACAACAAAAAATTTTTCTTTCTTTCTTTCCGTTCGTTGTATATTACGACTTTTATAATATGGGCTGCATTTACGGCTTGTACGCAGCGGATGATTTCATTTGTTTATGTTTCCATTTTAACAATTTCGATTTTTCGTTGCGGATTTCAATTTGATCGTTCAAGAGTGTTGGTTGGACGGTGGGTAATTTCTGATATATTTTTTTATGATTTAAATAAAATCGTAAATGTCGCAATCGCCATGAAACAAAATGTATAGTTGTGCTACGGATTTATTGTATCGTTGAGTGTTCATTGATAGGCCAAAAAGGCATTCACTGCCACATTATTATGAAATTGTCAAAAAAGTGAGTGTAGATCACTGTTGGTTGTGATGACTGTTATATTAATTGTTGCTTGTTCAATTGCATCCGGTTAGTTTCGTGTATGAATATATGTATTCAATGAGTGTAGATTGACGAATTTTACAGAAATAAACTGCGTAATTTGTGGTTCTTAGGGAAAACAATTTATTCCATTTTTTTTTGAGACAATAACAAATTGTGTCCAATGGGAGATGGTTATACTAATATACTATACAAACTATTGCAACATATGACGACATATTTCCGTCAGCGTCAAGCGACATAAACTTACGTCAAAGCGTTTAACAGAAAAAGAAATTGTCATTGTTTGTAAAAGCAGCCGACTGGAGACAGTCGAGGCTGGTGTTGTAATACTTTGCTTAGGAGTAACGTCAATGGTTAATAGGTTGTATTTGGTCGTTGATAAATTTGTTCTTCGGATTCTGTTCTCGTGTGACGTTTACTAAATTGTGCTTAGAGTCTAGTTGTCGAGGCAAGAACCACTTCAATTTTTAGTAATAAATTTCGAATATTTATTGACGAACCCGGTTTTATGGGTTGGTTATAGGAAGTGAATATCACGGTGATTTGCAAAAAGTTTTGTGGATAAAATCGAGTCCCTTGGTCGGGCTTTAATTCTGTAGGCAAGCTATGCGCACAATGTACAGCTGATAAATCGAGCGATGGGTGGATATTTGTAAATTTCGTTGACCAGAAGTTTCTGAGGACTGTTAAGGATTTTCAAGGATTTCCATCGATTTTTAAGGATTTTCTCGTTCGGTTCTGTGAATTTTCGTTAGTTTTCTGGTTTTCAAAGGCTCTAAGCGTTACAAAATTCTCATAACGATTACATATTTAAACAAAAAGGTAAAACGATGACAGACAAACGGAGTGTGATGGCGATGGTGGTGGTAAAACTTACCATCCCATCAATACTCAACAATCTCGGAGCAAAATAGAATTCTCTAACTTCGCATATTCCCCTTAAGATCCCGAGATTTCTGTATGACGTTGGGAAGGAACGTTGTTTGTATGACCAGACTAGTGGAAAAACAGCCGAATCAAATTCATATCCAACTCGATATATATGATGTGAGGCAGCAATGGCGCGTACAGCAATTGTTTTTCGTTAAGTGATAAGTGTCAAAGTTCACTATCCATCTCTGTCCTCTACCCATGTTTGCGTAAGGGTGGGTAGCCTTGTAAAAACTGTCAAAATTTCGCTAGTGAGGGTTGACGAATAATTACTGTACGTGATCCAATAAGACCGCTGTGAAACTTAACGAAGGCTTTCGAAAATAATTGACGAATTCTAAACCAATTTCCTCAGCATTCTAATACGAATCCAATAACATTTCAGGATCGTCGGGATTGTCACACCAGATTAAACACAGATGACAGTCGATCTTTCATACAATTCACCGAATCTATCTTAACACAATATTACCATGGCTGAACCATTTCGTGCCAAACCCGCTTCGGCTATCACAAAAGAAGGATGGCTGTTCAAGCGCGGCGAACACATAAAAAACTGGCGCAAACGATATTTTGTGTTGCGCGAGGACGGCAGTCTGTTGGGCTACAAATCGAAACCGGAATCAACGGCACCTGCCGAAACGCTGAATAATTTCACCGTAAAACGATGCCAGATAATGTCGATCGATCGACCGAAACCATTCACATTTATCATACGCGGTTTGCAATGGACGAATGTGATCGAACGGATGTTCCATGTGGAAAGTGAAGAGGAACTGTTCCAATGGATGGAGGCCATCCGATATGTTGCGAATCGCTTGAATGCAGAGGAGGAATTGTCAATGTCACCATCGACTACCAACGATCAAATGGGCGACGTTGACATGGGCGATGAACTATCCGAAAAGTTTTCCGTACAAGGTACATCGACTGGGAAAGTTAGTGGCAAAACCAAAGTCGTGAGTATTGAAAATGTGTTGGACGGCCGGAGACATTCTCTAATTGCCGTTAATCGTTTTCAGACACTCGAAAATTTCGAATTCTTAAAAGTTCTCGGCAAAGGCACATTCGGCAAAGTTATTTTGTGCAGAGAGAAAAGCACTTCCATTCTCTATGCAATCAAGATCCTCAAGAAAGATGTGATCATCCAGAAAGATGAAATAAAACACACATTGACTGAAAATCGAGTTCTTCGTTCAACCAGACATCCATTTATAATTGTAAGTTGGACTTGTACGCCGAGTACTCATTGTTGGTAACTTTCGTAACTTTCCTCTTACCACTTTTCAGTCGCTCAAATATTCATTTCAAACTGCCGATCGTTTATGCCTTGTAATGCACTATGTAAACGGAGGAGAATTATTTTTCCATTTAAGTCGCGATCGAATTTTCTCTGAAGATCGGACCCGTTTCTATGGTGCAGAAATTGTCTCTGCATTGGGGTGAGTTGCTTACACCATCAGTAGTGCGTGTTGATTGGTTAATATACAATCTCTTTGTCCCTTTGCAGCTACCTGCACTCACAAGGCATCATTTACCGTGATCTTAAACTAGAGAATTTGCTGTTGGACAAGGATGGTCATATCAAAATCGCCGACTTTGGCTTGTGCAAAGAGGACATAACATACGGCTCGACAACGAAAACATTTTGCGGAACGCCCGAATATCTCGCCCCAGAAGTGCTCGAAGATAACGATTATGGCCGTGCGGTCGATTGGTGGGGAACTGGTGTCGTTATGTACGAAATGATGTGCGGTCGGCTGCCATTTTACAATCGCGACCACGATGTACTGTTCACACTGATTCTGATGGAGGAAGTGAAATTCCCCAGGAATATTTCGCTCGATGCTAAAACACTGTTGACCGGACTGTTAGCCAAATCGCCGAGCGAACGTTTGGGTGGTGGCCCGGATGATGTGAAAGAAATACAGGCACATCCGTTTTTCGCTTGCATCAACTGGACGGATTTGGTCAATAAGAGGATAACACCGCCATTCAAACCACAAGTGTCCTCCGACACGGACACAAGATACTTTGACTCGGAATTTACTGGCGAGAGTGTAGAATTAACGCCACCGGATGCATCCGCACCGTTATTGGGCGCTATACAAGAGGAACCTTTTCCTCAGGTAATGGAGAGATGAATTGGTTGATTGCTCGACTTGCTCGCTAACTTTTGTTTTGTGCTTCGATTTACAGTTCAGTTATCAAGACTTGGGTTCAACGTTGGGTACATCTTCTCATATCGCGGCCAGCAGTGGACTCAGTTACTTCAGTTATAATAATTGAAGGCTCGTAGAGTGAGTACCCAAATTTTTGTTTTTTTTCCCCAATTTATCGGTTGACTAGTCATCCGTAATGGATTATTGGAGTTGGTGCTCCCCCAAGAAAAGTTCGATAAATTTTCTCCACTGAGCAACCGCTCTTTATTTCACCCGATCAGCACCTTTTTGATCGAACTCGCTCGATTGAAGTCGATCGAAAGACGATGCACGTTTGCCAATTTTTCGCAACGATGTTTTGTTTATGGCAGCGGAAGGTCATACTGGCGGGACATACCTAATCTAGAGTGTAGCAATAAAACTCGGATCATATTTCATTCGATCGGATTGTTGTTGTTGTTGTTGTGTGTATTATATACACGCTACACATGCCGACGTGTTGTGCTTGCAATTATTTACTTTGGAATCAAAAAAAAAAACAATATTGCGATAACGCACGCTTCGTTGGAACATTCCAATGCGACCAGTCAACATTATACCGTACCATGAGTAAGATGCCCACCAATTATACTCAAAACGTTAATCGAAAAATCGGCGAAACGGCAATATAAATAAATAAATCATCCAGCCGTATACAGCACGTATACATACATGGTATACCTTAAGTTCACGGTAAAATGACAAATGTACAATGACTGTCCGAGGTGTGATATGTTGTCGCTGCTATAAGTGTTTGCCGATGACTGATATCGTTTGCTATTTTGTTTATCAAAGCAGAACGGAAGCGATTGTTTTGTTATTGGTTTTTTGATGATGTTCGGCGATCTGGCTATCGCCTAAATCATTTTCCCCGGAGCATTCTATAATTATTTTGTCAAACTACACAATCGGTTCCTGGAATGTATGTCGTTTATCAGAAAGACATGTCAATGTCGGTCAGATGGTCTTATCATGCACGTTTATGATTGTTATTAGGGGACGTGTGGTAGGTCTCTAAGGTTCTTACAAGAGATCTTCCGTGCGATGTTGCAAAAATACGTTTGAGCTGAATTGCACAGATTGTTAGAAACACTAGATTCTGGATCTCAAAAGATTTACTTTTAAATATGGGGGACAAACATACGAATCTTGCAGACCCAACACTCTGCAATTTTCTTGAATTTTCAGATCGTTCTCCCCGTAGAATTAAAGAAAATTCCTTTTATTTTTTGCATCTGAGTTCAAAATCCTCTAGTGTTGACGTAGTTTATGGGGATCCCATTATGATTCCTTTAGATCCGCATATTTTAGAAAGATTCTTTTGAAAACGTACCTACCGAAATCGAACGCATTTCTCAATAGACTTTTTGATATGTGTGAAAGATGCACCCTAGAAGTTAAAACTACCATCAAATCCTCGAAGCTTATGAGTCTAGTTGATCAAAAACCGAAAACATGGAGTTCTGTCCAGATACATGCACGTTACGTAGTCGTGCGGGATTTCGTTGGAAATGTAATTACGAGTACTTTCGGGGCAGATAAGATATTATTGGGTTTCAAATTCACCTACACTGAGATATCAGCAGATCTGATAATTCGGCGAACTTGTAACGGTTCCCTGACTGCTACTCAGCTTTCCAATGACATCAAACATTCACACGATGGATGTGCTTTTAAGACAGAGCTTGTTATTGGAAATTTTTGGCAGTAATTTCGGTAATTTTGTTGGTAATTTCTATGACTTCAGTAATTTTGTCAGTAATTAATTTGAAGTGGAATTTTGAGAGTAGAACCTTCTACTCGAAGATTTCTTGGAAATATTTGATCCAAAAAATATTTTCTCTGGAGCATGTACGGCTGCTGACCTTCAATTTCGATATCAGCGAACAAAAATATAAATATATTATAATATAAAATAACGAAATTAATTTAAAAAATTATGTTTTGCCCTGTCCCTTTAAAAATGCCTAAATTGTGAAGGCTGGTTACGGCACTGGTTGAAATTCTTGAAAATAATTGTCGGAAGTTCGTGGAATAGTTCAAGAATTGTATTTCTCCAAAATATGTGCGGATTCAGATTGAACCATAGCCACGGTGGCGTTGAACAAAAGTTAATTAAAGTCGCGACACCTGCTCTGATATTTTTTTCATGATCATTGAGGGACTCGAGAACTATAAGGAAACACATTCAGTTCGCGAATCCATCCAGCCGTTTCGGAGAGCCGGCACTCATGACCGTGCGGGACCGACGAGTCAATTTGAATACAGATTGTTATCGCAACGGATAGATGGACTAATTCTAAGCTAATTCGTGTTAAAATGGCTTCCCTCGACAACCTGACCACGTAGCCACAGCCAGCTAAAGTCGAAATTTCGACATTTTTAAATGGTGATATGTCCAAAATGAATAGAGTTTGAAAGTCTTTGAATGGCGATATTGGTAGAGGATTCCATGCTCTATTGAACGCCGAGAATGGATTTTACAAAATTGTTGTCTGAATTGTACAATATTTGAAAAAGTTTGTTTTCACCATCCCCGGCGAAACTTGAACTCATCTGTAATACACAGATCGATCATGTCACCAACAAAACAATAATGCCCGATCAGCCTGCATTCTTAGCTTTACAACGATACCAAACATGCTACACAAGGCTCACAACAATTATCTGCTGCGACGTTTTGTTTGCTGCAACGTGTATATAATACGACAAAATTTTCAATTTATCATCGATATTCAACTGTCTGTTTCTTTAAGATGAGTGGAATTGTTATCCATTCTTCAAAAATAAGTGGTTTAAGTAATTTGAACCAATTCTTACATTGATTACGTGTTTACGTGTATCTATAGTCGGTTAAAGCTGATTTCGCTACTTGTTAGAGAGAATTTACCACAGGTCAGGTTGTCGAGGGAAGCCATTTTAACACGAATTAGCTTAGAATTAGTCCTGCTATCAGTGGCGATAACAATCTGTATTCAAATTGATCGGTCGGTCCCGCACGGCCATGAGTGCCGGTTCTCCGAAACTGCTGGATGGATTCGCGAAGGAACATTCAGGGTCCTTATAGTACTCGAGTCCCTCAATAAGAACATGAAAAAAAAATCAGAGGTGGTGTCGCAACTTTATTTAACTTTTGTTCAACCCAACCGTGTAGCCAAATCTGATTGAATTCAGTTTTCACATTCGGTCTCCGAGATCATCATTTCACCGAAATAATTTCCAATTTCAGATTCAAAACTATCTAATGGCATCGATTACAACATCAAATGCAAAGAATAATAAAAGCAGCTTCTTCCATTCGACATCTTTTTTACATCCGTGTTGATTAAAATAAGAGATAGTTAATGTTGTGGTCGTCACGTCACCGTTGTAAGTAAAAAAAAATAACAAACAAAAAATTATTAAAGGAAAAAAAAATATATTTAAAGTGAATTTAGGAAATATAAATAAATTGACTAAGCTAAAAAATAAATTTAAATAAAAAAAATTGAAGTAAAATTTAAAGAAAACAAAAAAAAATATTCAAAGAAACTAAATAAAGAAAAGGCCTATGAAACTTACAAAACAAAAAAATAAAATTGAAAGAAAAAAAAATTAAAATTAAAAAATAAATTGCAGCGTCGGTCGCACATTTAACGATTAATATATTTACTGCTCGCCCTTTTTTTTAGAAAAAACAAAACAAAAAAAATCTTAAAATAATTTCAATAAAATGTAAATGTAAATATCAATCAATTTAAGAAAATGTTTGTGTTTGTAAATAATTAACATTTTTAATTTAAAAAATAAAATAAAAATAAAAATTAATTTGGAACCAGTTGCAAAACATTAAAAAAAATTGTTAAACTAAGAGGCCGATGTTCATGTAAATTACACTGACATCAAAGGCAGAAAAGAAAGAGCAAAACTAGTGGGGAAAATTAGGCATCCACACCAGGCCATTATATAAAAGAATTCAGTAAGAGGTCTGTAGCCGCTACAGATTCGTTTTTTCATCGGTGGAAGGTTCTTTGTCTATTAGTTTCGTCTTCTGACAATCGAAAAGATGCGGGAAAGATCGAGACACGATGCACATAGACGGGGGTTCAGTGGCTTGACACTACTCCGACAATTTGATTAAGTCACATCTTAGGTCAAGGAACAGGTTAAGTCCAGATCTTGCAAAAATAACCTTAATCGTCTTATCTAGCCAATAGATCGAAATAGATTTGATTTGTAGTCGGCATCACTAACTTTCCGTTGCGCACATAATGAGTAATGAGGTGGAACCTGAAATTGACCTGTTTCGAGTTTTGACTTTTAAAACGTTTTCTATTGTAGCACAGGTACAGGAAAGCCCACTGTTGTTGACTATAGATCATACCACCTTCCATTTGTTGGCAAGCTGGAAATTTACAATTAAAAATTGTAAAAGAGTATTTGATGTGATTTTAACAGTAACCAGTGATGACTTCAGATATATTTTTTTAAATTATTAGCCAGACGCTTCCACCAAATGAATTTTTTTTTAGATCAATCGAATATCGAGAAAATTCGTTATTCATTTCCCCGTCAAAGATGGAAGAATTTATTCTTTCCTCTGGGCAGGTTCTCGGAATGCAAACCAACTATCTGATTAATCTACAAAAACCAAATTTCTGTTGTTTTCTACCTGCAAATTGTTGGTCAAATTCATTGGGCAAACAGTCTTGAATTATTTATTTAAGAATTTTAGTCTTGAATTAAATGAGGTAAACGTCAGCGGTCGTTTGAGTGTTTTTAAGGTCAGACCTCACGTTTCTTTATTACCGCGAATCGCCTAGAACAGATTATACTGGAAAAGATGTTTCAATACTGAGTTTAGGGAAGCGAGTTGCATATTTGGGTTAAACTTTTCCTAACCTCAGCTTTTTTACTAGCCTAACAGACACGACTCGAAAAAAAAATATCTGAAAATGTTGCTCTAGTCCACGCCGAAGAGATTTCGAAAAGTTGATTTTGGGATCATATCGGATTTTCTTTCTGGTGCAAAACTTCAGTCTATGTGAACAAAAATTACGTTTTAGCGAATAAATATCCCTTCCCAGGAAGACCCAGTAAGACCGGTTGCAATGTTAGTAGCAATGCCAGTATAATTTCACTGAACAAAAACAGTGTCAAAATCTATAGCAAGTGCACATTGACAACCCCAATTTTTTTTAGATACTTTTCCGCACTTGTATCGAAATAACGACGTTTGATTTGATTACGTCTGAATTCATTTTTTTTTGAAATTTTGCGGCGTTTGTCTAAAAAAGTATAGTGTGAACTTCGTTGCATAAGTTGATTTTTGTAGCAAACCGCTGGTATGAAGAAAATAGAACTAGGACTTTAATCTACATTGTGCAACACGGTGTACAATATACGAAATTGTCACCATATCTTCTTCTCCGATAGGAGCCGGGAGCCGTTTTACTATGGACACCAATCCATTTTTTTCCGTTACAGATTTCTACCAATTTATACTATATATTGTTCCATAAGAGCCACCTCGGTGTCTTTATGAACTTTATATGATTGTTGCGAACCATAACTAAAATGTTCTAAAACTAACTGTTATACCTACCATGGAAGTATACGCAAAAAAAACTTTAAGCTAAAAATTATCGAATGTTTTCCGATTTTCTATATTTTCAATGACATAAACACAAAAGTAATTCGATTTTCATTTTGTTTTGTTTTGGTTTTGTGTGAATTTATCATGATAATTATTAAAAATCTAACTAAGCAACAAATTGTGTCAATATTTTTATACAAACAAAAAGAAAGAAAAAAAAGTTGTCCTTTAAGACTAGTACACACGTCGCGCACAAGATTATTCACTCAGTCCCCACTGCATGATCTATGAGTTTACTTAGAGCGACGCCATATATCGTTATTTTAGGTGGCTCACTTCTGAAACACCGATTGGGTGCCTATATAATTCACACAAATTTCGGTAAATTCGTAATTAGATTAGGTCCTTCTGAATAAATGCTTTAATACAGGAAACCTCAGTGAGTGGACCAGCTGAAGAAAATTAACGACTTAATTTCACTGACATCATCTGATGAATTGATTGTAAAAATATTCGAAAATTGATGTTCATTTTGCATGACGTGTGTACTGATCTTAAGGACGTAGATTTTTATACAAAATGTAATGTAAAATTAATGGAAAATGATTTTTCGTTTTTAAAATAAATTTTGTGTGAATAGTATAGCAAAACGTTAAAAAGTGAACGAAATTTCAATCAATTTGTTTGTGGGTGTCCGATGTCCAATTAATACGTTCCGCATAAAATATGGGTTCGTTTTTATGTGCATGCGTGTACACATTTCGTTCGCTGGAATATTTTTTAATTTCGAAATGAGACAATTTAGTCAATTTATTTAGTTGTAAAATGAATCGAGTCAGGACCGACGAGGCCGCTGGAACCGGTCTGCTTCAAGGGCGAAAATTGTTAGGAAGAGGTCACATTTATTCATGTGTCCGAAACTTTTCGCTTTTGGGTCCTGACTGGATTTATTTCGCTAACAAAAACGAAATATAATCACAAGTGAGAATTAGTTGGTGAAGGATTTTAGAGAGCACAATTTAGTTTTGCAATAAGTTTTGCTCGTTACATAGAAACAATTTTAAGTTGGGCATAGCGGTCAATAATTCTGTTTAGAGGAGTAAATAACCATCAACAAAATAATGGTGTCTGATATTTCCAGTTTTCCTATTTGCCCAAATGGAAATTGAGACTAATGTATCGCGAGAAACTATTTTCTTGTTAGGATACACTGAGAGGGGTCATTTGCATTGAAATAAATATGACTTCCGTCATAAAATACAAAGGAAAATTAAGTCGAAATCGACACTGAATTGAAGAAAACCATGAAAATGGTGCTCAAACCTGGCAATCTTTGTGAAATCTTCGCAGACACTTTGTTCCCATTTCATTGACAAAATCTGTGTTAACTTAACTGTAGCAGTCAATTAATGTTTTTGACTTAGGCTTTCACAGTAAAGTGATGCTAATCATCGACCGTATACAAAAATGAAGACGACGTTCTTGATACAAGTTTCTGAATGGTATGCTGGCTTACGTATTTCGTATTGCAAATGTAAGATGCGAGCTGCATTCAAGACATTGTTGGCGCATCCAAAAATGAAAAAAAAAAAATTCCCGCGTTTGCCGTGCTTAACCCAGAAATAGTGGGCGGATAATAATTTGAAGCACCTGCTGCAAGAGGAGCCATTTTACCTTTTACGGTTGAGGTTTTCCATCAGTTGACTGAGTTGCAAATTATTGTGCTATTCAGACGAGTGTATCACATAGTCCTTCATTCTTTAGTTTCGAAATGCATATTAACCATTTCTATTGAGCAAACCGAGATTTATGTACATAATAGAGGAGCTTTAGTGAGTCAGTCGAGCAGTGACTAATTAGTTCTATTGTAGCGCCGTCTCTTTACTTTAAGAAAACTTATATTTTTCACGGAAAATCGTTGATTTCTGTAACCATTCTGGGTTAACCCATAAGTTGACGTTCCGAAGCTAAAGTACGAAAAAGAAATTCCAACATCTTCATCAGTGGATGTTGTTCTTATCAGTTCATAATTTAACAAAAATAGCATTACAGCAAAGCGGTGCTTATAGCTTACATCTTGTACTGTACCGCTAGTAGAGAGTTAGCGTCAGTCAATTCAAACAGCGCAATTAAGGGCAATCAAAATTCGCACTAACAATGCAAAATTGTGTGTTGTCGTCACGTTATCTGGAATTTGTATATTTTAAAGACAAATGGTCTTTGCAAAGTAGAAGTTCCTCTGCGAGACTGGCCGGAAGTAGCGTTTAAGAAGCCCGACACAGCAGCCAGTTGAATGGGTAGCGGTGACGACAACATCCAAATGTGAAACATTTAATGCGGAAAGGTGACGTGTTAAATTAGCGAATTTTAAGTAAAATGAAATTTCATTAATTTAGCTTCGTAAACCGAGCTAAATGAGTGAAGTTTCATTTTACTTATAATTCGCTAAAAGTAACACGTCCTGCTTCAGTATTAAACTATTCATATAAGCGTGTATACAGCCCTGCGTTAAAAAATATTCTTCCTATTTACAATTTGTATAGCAGAAAATGTACGAAAGATTTTTTTAAAAACTGTACCACAATACTTATAATAAAATGAGATAGGCTTTACCATAACGAAACAGCAACATAATTATAATTATAAAAACATTGTAGTTAGCAATAATGAAAGATACAACCAGCAAGGATGCATTTATTTAATAAAGAAAACAAAATATAGTGTCGGGCGATTTTAATTATTTTTCTTTGTCAGACGGGTTCAAAACTCCCATTGCGGTGAGATTTCCCGGGTAAAAATTTACCGATTAATTAACTCCTTACAAATGTCCTCTGTGGCGGACTGAAGTGCATAAAGAAAAGTAATAAATTTTCACATTTATATTTCGTAAAATCGCTCAATTCTATCGCAACTATACTATCACCACTATACAAAAGAAAATGAAAAAAAAAAACTCCTAAGACTTATACGAATTGTTATTTCAGACAAATTGATTGTACCTTCTTTTCCGAACTACAATTCTTCTATCGTTATCTGCGTTTTTTTACAAAAAAGTGCATGATGGTTTCAAGCATTTCTATGCGCTACAAAAAAACATAGGTAACGATGGAAAAAGAAACAGAGAGAGAGAAAGAGTCAGAGATACAAAGTAGATAAACTCAATGCATTTATAGAATAAAATTAGAAATTTACCGAATCGTTTCATTTGTGAATGAGTCAAGCGGATAGTCGTTTTACACATAATTGTTTGTTCCATTTTTGTGTGTCTGGCTTAGTGTCACTTGTCGCTTGCGGAATGTCAAAAACAAACGGAAACACAAACGACTTTTCTATGGCAAAGCTATCTTGCGTGAAACAAAAATCGTTTGTGTTTTCGTTTATGCTGGATTTTCCGTTTCTGTTCGACAAATCTGACGTTCCCTAATAACTTTAAAATGTCAAACGAAACATCTTTTGGATGTCAATTTGTTGGAAAGTTGTAAAGAGCACCCTTCACCCTCCTGTCCGCAGTGATTTTTTTTAAATGGGCGGTTTTAAAAGCGTCAATCTGCCAAAACTAGGATGACCAGCAGGGCCTAATATTTGACAATGTTTCACAAATGTTTTACAAAGTTTCACAAATGTTCAACAAATGTTTTATAAAAATTGTGTAAACATTTGTGAAACATTCGGTAAGCATTTGTAAAACTTTGTCAAATATTAGGCCCTGATGACCAGATAGGCATTTTCATTCAAAACTGAGTTCAATTCTAATTTTAGCAGATTGATTTAGACATTGGGCAAAAATGTTTTTACTCGGGCTATCACTTCAAAGATTGAAAAGGCTCCGATTTACATTTTTCCGACTATTGCCGAAATGATCATTTTGGAAGAGGACTATTAAGGACCTAAGACGAATACAACGCACCTGATAGTGTCAATGCAAACAATACACTCTGCGAATTATAGCGGTCATGTCAAAGGGCAGAAATTAGGGTAGCCAGAAAAAAAATCCGATGTCAAAGGCTGTAACTCCACACAAAATATTGCTTTTACTTAAAACCACTGCCACTGTGCAAACTTTTTCGTAATATGTAAAATTCGACATCCCAATTTTATCGCCGTCCTGGGAATTCCAGGACTCTTGTGATTGGGTATTTTTCCATCGACATGTTCACACCAGCTGAACTGATCGCCCTAAAACTATTTTTGTCGTAAAGCTTTCAAGAGACAACATTCTGAAGTTGATAAAGGAAAATGATCGTATAACTTCCTGTCGCATTTCGTATAAGGAACATCTCACATAGTACAAGGAAAATATTTTGTGGCGATTTGGTTTTCGGCGATGCATCAAAAAAAAACTACTTTTGTCTGGCGTTTTGCAGGATGAGATTAGTACCAATCTCAAGTTAGCGCTAAATTACATGTCTTAGATTATAGATCATAAAACCACCCGCAAAAATCGACAAAACCTTTAACTCGACCGCTATTATCCATAGAGTGTGCTTGTGTTTTGAGGCTATATTTACAGCGCACAAAAAAACCCCGTTTTTCCGATTTTTATTTTTGTAGCCAAGTAAATCGATGGTATGAACAAAGTGTTTGAAATATTTCGTATATGACTAATTACTAAAAAAATAATTTAAAAAAAATAATAATTAAAAGACAACATAGAAAGAAAGAAAATTTTTAACAAAAATTGATGAACTATAGCGCCACTTTATATACTATATATATCTATAAACATATTATATATGAAATATATTTACTGAAATCTTTGATTGAACTACAACAAAATAGATACAATTTATAAAAATAAATGAAGAAGAAACTGAAAAACAATGAAATTTAAAGCAATTTTTATTACTTCCATAGAAAACAAATCACTCGTTGTAATAGTCTGCCGTTGAAATTAATTTTTTATTTGCATATTTGCGCACTATGAATGCTCATTTACAGTAACCACAGAAACGGTATGTGTCAAATTAGTGAATTATAAGAAAAATGATATTCCATTCACGTAGCTCCTTTCCACCAAGGCTGTATACTTTGGGGAGGTCACTCAGATGCAGATACGCGGGTTACACACCACGTTTCATACAAAAAATTCACCACGCTATACAAATTGAATGTTGGTGAATTTGTTTGTATGGAAAAGGTGTGTTCCCGCGTATCTAATAAAATGGCGATCTGCGTGACCTCCCCAAAGTATACAGCCTTGCTTTCCACATCGGCATACGATGTCAGTTAAAGTTCTTTTCGATAAATTTAAAGATCAAAACGGAGCTGAATGAATGAAAATTCGTTTTTCTTATTACTCACTAATGTGACACATCCCGTTTCGTGCTACTATACCACCTTTTAACTTGGATTTACAAACTCATGTTCAGTAATGCAAATAGACAGATTCCAATCAATTTGGGCTGCTCAATTTAAAACCAATATTTAATCTTGAATAAATACTACCCACAATATACAGTATCGAAAAGGCAACCGACTGGTGTCGTTAAAAAAGAACTCAACGAATCATAATCCTGCAGCGAGCATTGTATTGTAAATTGTCTCTTTTATCTGGAAGCCTATGATACATTGTAGGTGTTATTTCTCAAATGAGAATTTGATCCTTAACGGTCCGCAAACGTAAAATTCTGTGTGTATCAGGAACAATTTTCGTTGCATTACTGTTCGATGAGAACATTTTCTTTTATAACATTTCTTGACAGGTACATTACATAAACAACTCCTGTTACAGAAATAACTAAAACATGACTCTAAATGAAGCAAGTAAATACTTTATCGTGCCTCAGGTTCGAAAAAAAAAACTATTTTTTACACCTTTGGTATGAAACGTCGAATGCCTAACCAGGGAGAAATTTTTCTATCCATCAAATCGAAGCTCCTTTCTTCGATTCGGCCAACGAAATGGACGAATGGACACAAAATTTTTCCCTAGTTGCGTGAATATCGAAGAACCATCATGCTCGTAGTATACCGTTTACACCGGTACAGAAATAATGATTTTCAAATCATGCATATCAATGGTTTAATAAAATTGTATTCAAAATCTAGTACATCGTAAAGATGATTTCAATGCACCACCACCAGCTCTCGAATTCTTTGTAAAGTTGTTAAAGGAAGCCGCTTCGCCTTTATTTGGTCCAAATATCCGTTTTTACGATGTATATAGAATATGGCTCCGAACCCACCGAACCATTCTACCATTCTCGAACCTGAAAATGAGTATCTGTTTTGATCTGACCTCATTTTTCAAGTTCAGATCTCAATTTACTTTTGTCTGACACCAGATTACTAAATTTCTGACAGGTTTCAGGACAATTCAGATCAGTTCAAAATTAAATAAATTTGGTTCAGGTGACCTCAGGCTCATTTCAACCGGACCTCATTCAGAGCCTTATTTTGAAAAGCGGTACATTTTTCGAGAGTAAAAAAAAACAAACAATTCACTGCCGTAATAAAATTGGGAATCGCTTTCTAACAGAGAAAGATTGAAATAAGAATTTTGCCTAAGATTTTTCAACTTCGAAATGCTAATCGTTTTTTTTTCTTTCAAACGAAGTACGAGGGTCAAGGGAAATAATTTAATTTTTAAATTTAAATTTATTGCTTTCTTGATTATACAATGTTAAGTGTTCGCGATACACTTAGTCGAGATGTTGTTATATTATCTAAAAAAAAATTGAAATAAAATTAAAAAAAAAATGAAAATATTTATAAAACTAAACAAATAAAAATGAAACTTTTGTAGCATTAAAACAAATTATATTTGAAAAAAAAACACTAAAAATCGGATATGTATTTTGTATAGTTTACTATTGAAAAACAACAAACAAACAAAAAAAAATGGAAAAAATATAAAATTTTTACTAATTTTGAGTCGGATTAAGAAAAGAACACTACAATAACTCGACGAATAAAATATAAAATTATTTCATTTAACTTGGATTTTGTTTCATTCATTTAACTTCTCCGTTTTAGTGGTTGCCGAATTCCGAAATTTGAATAGCCACAAAAAAAACTCCAAAAATGCTTCATATCCTAGTCCAAATAGATCGAAATTTGGGTTCCAAGAGTATAAGAACCACGTTAATACATCGAAAAATTCTTTATTTTAGTTGATCTCACTCTTGTCAGCAATAAATAATGAATAGCCGCACAAAAAACCTCAAAAAAGCGAAAACAACCGAAAGAAAGGAATAAAATTTCGTCGACTTGGGGTGGACTTCCGCTGAAGTCGCTCCAACCCTTTGGAGTGAAACTTATCCAAGGATGTTTTTACATGTTATGGTACTACAGAAGCTAGGCTCTCTCACCATACATCTCATGTCACTGCAGCCGGTCAGGGACTTGGGAAAATCACATATTTTTTCACCTAAATTGATTGATATCACCAACAGGTTAACATGGACCTGGTAGTGTGTCACTTCAAGGCCCACAAGGCTAGCTAAAAAAGTTTTTTCCTAAAATGGTTTTATACGACTAATCGTGAGAAAACGATTTTGGGCCCCTTTTGGCAGGCCCTTACTTCATGACCTCGAGCGTCGACAACAAAATAAAGTTCACCAAACGTAGTACAACGTTTTACTCGCAAAAGTTCAACGAATCGAATGAGCTATAAGTTACTAATATCCATGACCCCTTGTCTCAAAGTTGTTCGAAGATTTCGCGATATCACTCTTATACAGTAAACGACATCTCAAATGTCTCACTGTCAAATTTTTCTGAGAATTTTATTGTGTCATAGCAAATTCACAATGACATTCTCTGAAAAAAATGACAGTGAGACATTTGAGATGTCGTTCACTGTAGTACGTTGCCCCATTGGCAAGTAAGGTATTTTATTCGAAAACTTGAGGTCATCTCAAGTGTAAAGCGAATTTTACTTCACGGCGACAAAACTTTGCCTCAAGCTTTTGTGGAAAATACCTTCCTTGGCATATAAACAAATAATGGAAATTGGCTTTTCTCACAAGAAGTGACATTCCCATTATTTTTCACATCGATTGGTTTGTAATATGTACTAATGCAGAGAGCTTCTCAAGTATGCTAAATAGCGGAATTTCTAACATTTAGGATGTTATTCAAGTTATACTAATAGAAGTGGCGTGTATTTGTGCTTGATGTTGTTGAGGTTTTAATTTAAGTTTATTGCCCCATCACAGTAGAAGGTCACTTAATTACATATCGCCAAGGGGTAGATCACTCTTGCGTTTATTTTGGGATTATTTTGAAGTAGCAGTATTGAAGGTCAATAAACTAATCAATACATATTCTGCCTGGAAAAGAAACAAGGTGCCTCATCATAACAGCAAATCAAAAGAATGGGCTCAACAAGAACAAGTGCTCAGTTACGGTCATTAATTTCGTTTTAAATGAAGATCATCAATGCTGTGTGTGCAAAGATTTTTACAAAATCATAACCACAGTATAATATCGACTGTCCGTTTACATAACAACTTTATGTTAATAGCCTTAAACCTTTCCTACCAGACTACAAAAAAATAATTGAAACTGGTTTCAAATGCAATTTATTTACTCGTGAATTTGCATACGGAACGGAGTCATTCCACGCGAACGTCCAACTTGTAGAACTTTGACTCAGCATATCACTCGATCAAGATAGATTTTCATTGAGATTATTGTGTAACTTTCGAGGTATTATTCAAGCTGTAGCTGGCAAATTGTATAAAAAACTACTTACCAGCTCTGGTGGTATTACTGAGAAGGAAGTTTTTCGGGAGCGACAGTTGCTTGGAATGACTCCAGCATGTTGAAAAAGCTTGCTTGGAATGAATAGCATCACTACAATTTAGTTGTTAACGTCGTTCCTAGAGAGTCATTGTTGTTTGCTCAAAACGAATATCGAAGTTGAATCAACGAAATGTCTACACTAACCGACGCCGCTGTGCGACGTATTTTGTTTATTGTAAGAAAATCAGATCCAAACTGTCCCAATAATTTGATTTATTTGACATTCATTGTATAGTTTGTAGCAATCGGATGTGGTGAAGCACTTGCACCAACGGTTCGTTTAAACAATGGTCTAGAGATGCCAGCTATCGGCTTGGGAACGTACTTAAATACGGTAAACTCAAAGTTGTACTCGTAAACGTCCAATTCAAAAATTTTCATTGAACTTAAGGCCCAAGATGGTGAATGTGAACGTGCTGTGCGAGATGCTATTGATGCCGGATATCGTCATATCGATACGGCATTTTTGTATGGCACAGAAAAGGAAGTGGGCAATGGCATACGTTCCAAAATTGCCGAAGGTGTAATCAGGCGAGAGGATGTCTTTGTTGTTACGAAGGTATCGCGTTCATTGTCCACAATTATGAACCGGGTGTGCATTAAATTTTGACGATACCTTTTAGTTGTGGAGTACTTTCCATAAGCCTGACCAGGTGGCAAAGGCGTTTCAGCGATCTTTCGACAATCTTAATCTCACATACATTGACCTGTACCTCATGCACTTCCCACTCGCCTACAAACAATTGCACAAAGACGGATCGAGCAGAGTACCACAGTCAATTGACGATGTGAACCTTTTCCCAACTGTAAATGGTCAACCAATTTATGACGACATTGATTTCGTGGATACGTGGCGTGCGATGGAAGATCTTCTGCGATCTGGTTATGTTCGCAGCATTGGCGTATCTAATTTTGATATTCCACAAATGGAACGTCTTTTATCTGAGACTAGTGTGAGGCCCGTAACCAATCAAGTGGAATGTCATCCGAACCTCGATCAACTTCCGTTGATCAAGTATTGTAGAGATCGTGATATTTCTGTTACTGCATATTCACCGCTAGGCCGTCCGTATGAAGGCGCTAATAATTTAGCTATTAAAGATCCGAAAGTACAGGCAATTGCGGCCGCACACAATAAAACGCCAGCCCAAGTCGTTCTACGTTATTCGGTATGTGAATAAGTTTTCTGTTATACTACAAGCGCTGCAGTACATTTTTGTCTTGTTAATTTTTACATTTTAGTACCAAAATGGAGCAATTGTCATTCCGAAATCAACGAATCAGCAGCGGATCAAAGAAAATTTCAACATTTTCGATTTCAACTTGTCCCCAGAGGAGATGAGCGTTTTGCATGGTTTCAATCAACAGTAGAAATTTCGCTGTAGATCTCTTTTTTAATGAAATAAATACTCAGCCAATAAGTGGTTCCAACTAAAATTGTAACAAACATAAGAACATAACTAAATTTGTTTCAGCTGTCTCACCAGCTGGTTCACTCATATATTATTCCGGTTCGATTCAAACCAAATGTTCCGGTTCGGTTCAAACCGAATATTCCGGTTCGGTTCAAATCGAATATTCCGGTTCAAACCAAATGTACCGGTTCGGTTCAAACCGAATGTTTCGGTTCAGTTCAAACGGAATATTTCGGTTCGGTTCAAACCCCGAAACCCCGGAATATTCGGTTTGGTCTAAACCGAACCGAAGTTTGTGGTTCTCTTCAAACCGAACCGAAGTTTGTGGTTCTCTTCAAACCGAACACAAAATTCCGGCTTTTCGGATCTCTGATTTGGGGTTGAGATGAATCCTCGAAAAATAAATAACTATTCCCTACCAATGAACGTCAACACAAACACACCCTAATGAGAGGTGAGTTTGTTTATATGAAATCGCCATGTCCTCCGGTTTGTATGAATAGACCATACCTGGTTTGAACTTTCATTGTTCCCTACCACTTCTCAACAAATAACAAATGTTAGTAGGCATTTCTAAAACTCATTTCAACATTTTTTCTCATCAAAATTTTAAGTAAAACAAATTGAAAAATGGAAATAAAGTTCTGCAAGTTGTGTGCACCGTCGCACTGTGGAAACGATAAGAAGCCACATCACAGCGACAAACGGCTGATTTACGGACCTGTATACTTGAACTGCGACCGACTTAAGAAGAATGGCTTACAATACGAATGCAGACGCAGTCGATGTGTTTATAATCCGGATTGTCATAGAGGAAGACTAACAACAATACAGGGCTGCAGTGGTAATGCGGTGTGCTGTAAGAATCTTATAGGAATTTAATAAGAAAACATTTTTTGCTTTTCGAATATAAAAATTTTAATTGAAAAAAAGTTTGACTTGACTGGTCCTTGAAACACCAAATTAATTTTTATTGCATACTGAAGCTGGTAAACTAAGGAATTCTTCAACATTGCTATAAATTTTTTTGTTTTCCACGGCAAACGTGGATCTGCTTGCGTTTATATTAAAGAGAACTTTAAATGCGATACTTAATTTAAACATATTACCACTTCTAAGCTCATTCATTGCACAATCCACTGATCCTCGGTCGATTCCAGTTGCATACATTTTATCGCTATATTCCTTCTCAATTTCGCTAAGTTTGGCATCAACAATGTTAGCACAGTTAATGGTATCGGGTATCAATTGGATAAGAGTTTATATCGATGTTGTTGAGTTCTAACAGTTTATTATCGACAGTATACTTTACCATGCAATATATGTGATCCCAATTTGTAGAATAGCTTTCATCTACTACTGATATGCACTGATCATTGATTTCAGTCATCATATCATCCGATTGGTCCTTACTCTCTTTTATCTGGGTAGCATCACTGAACAAACTGCTGTGTGCTGTTAGGTCCGCCATAATAATATAATTTGCAACTTCGATCTGATCGTATTTTTCAGTCTGATTGACTTGATTGACGTGTGATCACTCCACTCGCCTTCGGCTCGTTCCGCAAACCTCACACTTGCCTAAACAAATATTTACAAACAGTGACGTAACATACTATTAATAATCAGCATCACAGATAATAGAGATAAAGTGTGATATTAGCGATAGTGTTACTTATTTCTACCCAAAACCCTAACCGACCGTCTTATTTAAAACACAACAGAGTAAAACTAGGCAGTGGTCGATTTGATGATGTGAATTTTCGCAATGAAGCTAGTTTCATTAATCCTATCGTTTTGTGAAGATGAATTGAATCAGGTTCTTTAATGACTTACTAGTAAACATTTGTAAATAATCGGGTATACAGTTCGTTATGTCGACCAATTCCCGCAGCACCCCCAAGAATAGTATTTTACATGACACAAAAACGAGACTTTTCATTTTTATTCCGAGTTATGTAACGGATTTTATCACATGATGTGTTCGGATATCAAAATTACCTAACTAGAAGAATAATTCAAAAATTACACTTCAGGTCTATGTTGTCGTCTCGTTTTCGCTTATGCAATAAAATAGAGTACACACTTGTCACTATCAGTCTCGGCAAGCCTCGACTTCTTCGTGACATGCTGAGGGCGTCGAAACACTTGCTTCAAACATGAAAAGTACGGGTTTCGACGCATGTAGCGATAAAAAATAATAAACTACCGATAAAATTGTGGTATACATGTCGCTGGCACCCCTTCAGTTAATCAGTAAAAGTGAAACTATTTTTTTTGGCTTTCCTTCACACTTTGTCGATTTTGGAAATATAAAGCAAGGGCGTCTTATCCGTATCTGGGGAATTCATCCTTTTACAAAATGTAACGGGAAGGCTTTCTGTTCGTTTCTAGGGAATTCCTCCATCTACGAAATGTAACGAGACGGCGTTTTGTGCGTTCGTAGGGAATTCATCCTTTTACAAAATGTAAAGAGAAGGCGTTTTGTCTATTCTTCACTATTCTTCACCCGACCTGAAGTCTGTCCGAACTCAATATTGAAACACGAGAACCCGAAAAAGATATAATCGTATCGGGTCTCTTAGCAAGATAGTGTAGCCGTGCATCTCTAAGGCATACCTTCTGTTACTAAATATCTTTTGATAACCTTCGCCTGAAAGTTCAGCTATTTACAGACATTTTCTGAATTTCTAAAACGTTATCGTAGTGTGTGGAAGATAACAATCGTATAAATTTTTCAGAAATTTGATGATCTCAGAGAAAATATGTGAATTTCAACTAATGAAACAATGATTAATGAGCGAAAATAAATTCTATCGTACCATACTATATTATTCAAAAGTTGTCGGTAATAAGAAACTAAAAATGCAGAAAAGTTCGCGCCGTCAAGGATGAAGGATTGAAATACTGAGGTCAAGTTCAAAAGTCGGTGATAGTTTAAATCGATTCAACAATCTGGGAGAGGAAGTACTTCATAAAAGAATACTTTCTTGGCTTTTTGTTAACTGGACTCCAGTTACTGGAGTAATTTTCATCCGTTTAAAAAAAAAAACAGTTTGATGAAGAATTTAATTCGTGAGGTTAGGTTCAAAGATAGAATAGTAGTAAGTGGCTAAAGAGAATTAAAAAAATGAACGAAAGTGAAGTTTGAGGCTGGAGCGAAGTTTGGGCCGTAGTTCACACTAGTTTAATAGACAATGTTACTGGTGTTGTAGTTACAGCCTCTGTACCGTTACGGGACTTCAATTTTTACTTTACATTATTTATACAAATCCATCGTTATTGTAACGTTACGCCAATATATCAAAAAACACATATAAAAATAACGTTATGAGGTAATGGCGTGCTGTAAAAGTCTTTCAGCACAGCACTGCTTCTGGCGTGAACATAGAAAATATTCGGAGGCTTATGGAATCACAGTAGGCACCGAGGGGGAAACCACTTGATTTATTGACGTGATTTACATGATTAACCAGTGATTAACATGAGGACGAATTTGTGATTAACCAGCAGTGAAATATGGTGGTTAATCATGGTAAATTACTGATTAACCGTGCTTTTTCACAAAAATCATGTTGCTGATTAACTGATTAACCATGTTAATCACAAAAGAGTGGTTTCTCCCTCGGTAGGCACTGCCTTTCTTTTGTACAGATAGATGACTTGTTTTCGTTGGATGAGTTAAAACTTACAATACAATTTGTATTATACAAACAATCCTGAGCGGCAGCTCTTATCACGAAAGACTCCAAATTTGACACTTGTCAGTGTTAAGTTCATGCTAGAAGTAGTGCTGTGCTTTCAGGAATTTAATAAGAAAATGTTTTTTGTATGATTTTCGACTATTCAATTTTTATTTATGAAAAAGTTTGAGTTGGCTAGTCCTTCAACGATTACTTTACCAAATTATTTTTTATTGCATGGGGAAGATGGCAAACTAAGGAATTCATCAACCTTATTGAAAAATGTATTCCTTTCCACACTGGTTATGTTGAAATAATAGATCCATTTCAATGCCATACTCCAGTTAAACATGTTACCACTTCTGAGTTCATTGATAGCACAATTCAATGATCCTTGGTCGATTCCTGTTGCAGACATTTTGTCGCTATATTCCTTCTCAGTTTCGCTAAGTTTGGCACCAATGATGTTAGTACAGTTAACTGTATCGAAATCAATGAGAGCAGAGTTTATGTCGTCGTTAGGTTGCAAAAGTTTGTTATCGACTGCATGCTTTGCGATACAATATACGTGTTGATGAGATATTGAGTCCTTATTGGTAATAGTAGGGTTGCTTTCACCTGCTATGCACTGATCGGTAATGTTATTTACTACATCATGCATCTGGTGGTTGCTCTCTTTTATCTGGGTACTGTCAAACAGACTGCTGTGTTTTGTTAAGAGCGCCACAACAAAAGTATCGACAACTTCTCTCTTATCAAATTGCTCGATGAAACAGTCTGCTACATGTGGTGAATAACCCCTTACGATCTCGTCTATCAGCTGCGATCTTATTAGTTGCACACCAAATGGAACAAAGAATCGACATCGTGCAGATGGTGGTAATGTCGATTGAATTGATTCGTTTAATCTGCCTTTTTTTTCAAGTATTGGACGGTACACGCTTCTACTTCACGATAATTTAAGTTTTCATCGGCACAACAATAAAGTGTTGCATAACAGACTACACAAAACAATAGAATTTTTGTTGCAAGATCCATTCTTTTTACAATTGACGTGTCTTTTACAACACTGATTCGGAACTGAATTCGCTTTATGCGATCTAGTCATGAGGCATTAGAGATAGACGGGTCGAGATTTTTAGAGACCCAACCCGAACATAATTCTTAAAATCTGAAACCCGACTCGAATCGAATTTGTAAAGCCCGAAAAGATCGAAATCCGAAAATTTCGATACAAATATTTAATAGCCATCGTTGATGATACAGTTTCGGTAAATAGGGAGACTGCGATTTTCACGTATAATTTAAACTTGAAAATTATAAGTTGACTCTCCATATACTGTGTCTAGAGAAGTTACTAATTATTTCCATCTTCAATGTCAACTTAAAATTATTGGCGAAAATCGCGATTTGCCTATCAAGTGACACTAGGCGTAGTTTTACCTGTTTCTTTCCAAAAATCTAGTTTTTGAAGAATTTTTTCTAACCTCAATTATAAACAAAAATTTATTGAAACCCTAACTCAAATTTTATTTTGAAACACGAGGACCTGAAAAACCGATAAAAGTGAATTAGTCGGGTAACCCGCTAATTTTTAGCAAGGCATACCTTCTGATTTGATACAAAAATTATTAAGTGTCTTGATAACCTTTGGCTAAAGCAGAGCTATTTTTTTAGTTTGATAAACGCGTATCACTCACTCGTATGAATTTTACAGAATTTTGCTGATCTCATAAAAATATGCTAAATAGTTAATAATGCCACGATAATGTTCATGTCGAAGAAAGGACAATTCTTTTTTTTTATTTTCGGTTTTGTTCACTTCTTCTCCTTCCTTTCTTGACTTTTTACCGAGAAATCATAACAAATCGTGAAACACCAACTTAAGTATAGTTTCCACTTAAAAAGAGCACTCCGTTTAGCCTCCGTTTACATGACAGTTGTAAAATAGAACAAAGGAACTGTCACGTAAACGGAGTAAAAACTTGAAATAAATTCAATTTCCACTCCGTTTGCGTGACAGTTCCTTTGTTCTATTTTACAACTGTCATGTAAACGGAGGCTAAACGGAGTGCTCTTTTTAAGTGGAAACTATACTTTATTTGGATACGCTGTGTTTGAATATGACGAAAGAGTTACACTCGAGAGGTGGCATGGTGGCGCTGTCGATCAAAGGAAACCACAAAAATATATGGGAAACCATACATGTTCAAATAATGACAGCGTCACCTTGACACCTCTCGAATGTAACTCTATGCGAATACCGGCTGTCCAAAAATCTGTTTTAGGATCTACAACCGACTTTCTATTGGAATAAATGTTGCATTGAATTGAGATTAAATGGGCCTTGATCATTGTAGGCGACAAAATTCATTGTAAAATATTTTCATTCCCAATAAATAACTCTTTTGGACGGACGTGTTTAAATCACGTAGAATTTACTATCGTTGCCGTTGGAGAAGTTATCATTTGGAAAATCCAGTTTCACCCACTGCTAACCGGTTATGGGCATTCCAGCAATTTATTGATGAATTCAGAGATATTCATCAAGAAAAATTGAAGCGAGATTCGGAGAAACATTCAAGGAAATACTCGGAAAAATATTCAGAGAAATTCAAAAGAATTCGGAGAAATATTCGGTGGTGTTCAGAGAAATTTCAAGAAAATATCCGCAGCAGTTGTCAGTTAGAACTCCAATCGCTTCTAAGAGTCGGTTAGAATACAGCTAGAAATCCAGAATTGTGGTCAGCCAGAACGACTAAGAAATTTCCTAATTTCCTAATTCGAATATCCAAGATATCTATCGCGAAAGTGGATTATTCGAACTATCAGACCTGGAAATATTTTCGTCAATCAACGCCATCATTGAGGGGTTGGACATGAATTCAATGATAACATTGAGGGGTTGTATTGAAATCAATGTTGCATTTGTACGGACGTGTTTAAATCAAGTAGAATTTACTATCGTTGCCGTCGGAGAAGTTATCATTTGGAAAATCCAGTTTCACCCACTGCTAAAACTTTCTACAATAGAATGCCTTATATTTCGAGAAAAGGCTCGATGTGACATATTTACACTACAAAAGTTCACAAACTGGAAATCCTTCCAGGATTTATGATCATTAGATGATTTGTTGGAACAGGTCCTGGAATAATCAACAACGACAGAAAAAAATAAACGACAGTTTTGACTAAAGAGGTCTTATATAGCAAAAAGCATGTTCAAAACAAATGAAGTAAAAGATTTCTGAAATCAATCTTTGAAAATCTTCGATCAAATAAAGTAATAAGCCAGATAGTGAAACTGAAAAATTGTAGCCTAAATCTGTACAAAAAAATTATATATTTTCGATGATAACTTCGTATCCGCGTCCTTTCTTAAAAACCATCGTTTTGTGTCAAAAAGTGCTGGCTTTCAGTAACATTACTAATAATGTTTGTGGTGATGTAGCCTTCGATGAGAAAGCTCGGAATTTATGAAAATTTTAATGAACTATTGCGTTTTCTTGTAGTAGGTTACATCACCACAAACATTTAGTGTTGTTACTGAAAGCCAACACTTCTTGACACAAAACGGTGGTCCCACCTTTTCTAGAAAGGATACGAAATTATCATCGAAAATATATAATTTTTTCGCACAAATTTAGGCTAAAATTTAGCGCTGATCTGGGTCTGCTAAACATTTTCGTTCGCTTCTTGCTAGATACAGAGAAGTTCGATGGTCAACGAATGTTGGACGTTCTCGTTGAAAGGATTAGTTCGGTGGATGCGCGAGTATAAAACTTTTATTTTTTCAATTTATTTTTTCATTCAATTTGCTACTTGAGATTTTACCATTTTTCCATTTTCCCTAGTTGTGTCTGGTCACTCTGTCGCTGTTCGACACATTACTGTCACTGCACTGTGAGGAAAAAATGATGGAGTTGCTGTTGAAATTTCTGATACCCTGCAAGCATATACCAATCAGTCATCGTCACAAAGTGAATCGAATCGATTCGTACACAAATTCAGTGGAATTCTTTTTGGACTTGTCACCGGAAGTGATGAAACATGCCGCCCAGAATGCACTGATCGAAACGCAACAGCACAATTCAATGACAAAAACAATTGGTGCTAATTGGAACCATTAGGGATACTATGGCGGTGAATCGTTGTATTCGAACTATCATGCGTATTTGTTTGATGCACGGCACAAGATATCAATTTGCCAAAGATCGTGCCAGAAGTGGTCCACCACATACAAGCTCGAAAATCATACAACGAACAAACGAACGGAAAAGACTATGGAGCTGATACAGAGTTTTTTGAACGAATTTAGCAATTAGAACGGTGACAGTGAGAAAAGTAAGCAGATGGATAGTTTGCAGTCACTGGGCGAAAGCAGTGGCGATGAGAGCTTTAAGTATCGGCCTGAAGATGACTCGGATGAACGGGGAAACGTTGATACTGACAACAACAATCAATTATGGCGAGTCGATGCGAAAATTGGAAAGTTGGAAACTGTCGAGCAGGAAACAAGAACCGGAAATTGAATTTGATTTTTCAGAAGACTTATTTACACAGGTGACAGTAAGTTTAGGTAAAGTGAAACCACTCCCATCCCTGAAGCATCCAAAGAGTTCAATGGATTTTCGATTGGTTTCCACAGGTCCATTCATTCGGTCATTTATTTGCAGCTGTTGAAAATCCTAAAACAACAAATCGACGCCGAACTACCAGTGAGCGAAGAATCACTGAAACTGGTTGACAACAGTCGTTTCGAGCTCATTGAGAGGGAACAGCGTCTGGTTTAATGCGCGAAAAAATGCAATCGAAGGATCGAAAAACGGTGTCACCTCGACACCTCCACAATTGACACCAAGTTCGTCATACGATCCGTTCAAACGGCACGACACGAAGCGCAAACGTTTCTCAAGTTCAATCACAAGTATATTCAAACGGCCGCCGAATAGTTCAGGTATGGTTGCAGCGTTTGCAAATATTTCTTCTTTTTTTTCGTTTTAACTTAAAAAATTGCTGCAAGTATCGATTTCTTCTAAAATCTCAAAAAATATTTCCCCTTTAACAGCAATAACAATTCATTAAAATCAATGTAACGACTCAATATACAAGAAAAACGAACATACTTTATCAGCTCAACAATAAATGTAAATGTCATTGAATGCATCCATTTGAAACGTCAAAATGATATGAACAACTGAACAACTGAACAAATTGCATGAGCTGTCAAATTAGCTGAGTCTTCAAGCAACAAACAAGCAGAAATCATCATCAACAACTATTTTCTATTAGCGCATTCACTGGGAAGGGCTGACATTTTAGGTTTAGCAAAATGTCAGGATTTCACCCATTTCTAGGGAATGCGAGTGAAAAACGAAAAAACATGCGATTAATTATCATATCAGGGGTCGTAGTGAAATTTCGATGATCCTTATAAGGACATAAGGACATTTTTGCCTATGAAAATGAGGACAAATAAGGACACATTTTACTTTAAGATACTTTTTACTTTCAAACGGTTTAGTTTTAGGTTAAGACTATTGGCACTCAGTGCCAATAGTCTCTTCATCATAGTGTGGCTATTGGCACTTTGTGCCAATAGTCACATTATAATACTATGGCTATTGACATTTTGTGTCATTAGTCACATTATAATATTGTGGCTATTGACACTTTGTCCCGATAGCCACAGTATAAGAAAGAGACTATTGGCACAAAGTGCCAATAGCCACAATATTATAATGTGACTATTGGCACACAACTTTGAGGACTGAAAACTTATGTGATTTTATTTCGTATTGTAGGTCTAAGTTCGATTCAATCGACGTAAGCTCCAATGAAAATAGTCTCTATTTCAATATTTGGACTACACCTACACTATAATAAGGAGACCATTCGCACTGAAAGACAATTTTTTTTTTTAAATAAAAGCAGTCGTTTTAACAAGTAAAACACTCACGGCGGCCACCTAAATACAAAAGTCATTGGCCAAAGTGCAATGAAAAATCTGTTGTTCTCTCACATTTTAAGAAAAACTAACGTTAATCTCTGCCAATTTCAAAATGATAACAGACCATTCGACTGCAAATAGCTCATACATTGACTAATCTTTTGTTTCAACTATCAAAAGAACATGCTTTTCAAACCAAAATTTTATTTCGTTAGATTTAGTGAATTACATTGACATTGAGTCGTGACAACAATCTGAACAAAAATAATCAATATTTTTTGCTTCCGACGCTTTGAGATCTGTGAGATGAATAATTCAGTTGGAGCTAACCAAACTCCTTCCTTGCATAGTTTGTAGAAGGATGAATTCAGTTGAAACAAACCAAACTCATTCCTTACACAATCTGTAGAAGGATGAATTCAGTAGGAACAAACCAAACTCCTTTCTAACACAATTTGTAGAAGGATGAATTCAGTTGAAACAAACCAAACTCATTCCTTACACAATCTGTAGAAGGATGAATTCAGTAGGAAAAAACCAAACTCCTTTCTAACACAATTTGTAGAAGGATGAATTCAGTAGGAACAAACCAAACTCATTCCTTACACAATCTGTAGAAGGATGAATTCAGTAGGAAAAAACCAAACTCCTTTCTAACACAATTTGTAGAAGGATGAATTCAGTAGGAACAAACCAAACTCATTCCTTACACAATCTGTAGAAGGATGAATTCAGTAGGAAAAAACAAAACTCCTAGCATTTTCGATAATATAATTCATACGGCCTGCGAACAATGATTTTCGAGAAATTTAATAATTCGGGTGCAAATAGTGTTCGTTATCTTTTTGTTTACACTTTGTGCCAATAGTCTCTTTGTTGTACTGTGGCTATTGGCACTTTGTGCCAATAGCTTTTTCGTTAGTTTTATTTCAAGCTCGTTACGAATATTCATGCTGACTGGAAAATAATCTTTAGCTAACCGCCCTTGAGAACGCGTAGTCTTCAAATGAGCTTTTGACCCTTATTTAGGGATGAACCGTGTTCAAATATGTAGAATATTTCTTGTGCCAAGCACTATTTCATCGACTCCACTGAAATTTTCTTTTCCAGAATTGCTTTTAGGGATGAAAAGTATATTGGAAGACCACACGCAAAAAAGTGAAATTTCCGATGTACATTGTAGACGTAATCATTGTACGTGTGAAACAAACATTTTACTTCTGATAAGTACTTTGTACGTCTAAAACGTAGAATTTTACGTGTAGTAAGAAGAATTTGCGGATAAGTGAACCATTGGTCTTATCTTCCATCATCAACGACGACAAGACCAATGGTTTACTTATCCGCAAATTCTACGTTTTAGACGTACAAAGTACTTATCAGAAGTAAAATGTTTGTTTAACACGTACAATGCTTACGTCTACAATGTACATTGGAAATTTAGCTTTTTAGCACTCTTAAGTGCGAATAACATGCGACAAGAATTTTCATCACGAAAACCGGAATTAAAAACGTGTTTCGATCAGTGGACTCTTTTTAAAATTTATTTACGTTTTAAGAAAGGAAACTATCGTTAAATACAGGATCTGTAAAATGGATTAGGTATGTTAAACATACTAGAGGAGTGCTCCATATTAAAAACTTTGAATAACCTGAGAGACAATAGTATGTTGTGTTACAAGTATTGTAATGTTGATTTTTTCAGCACTAGACCCAAGTTTTCCTTACGAGCGGAGCGAGTAAGGAAAATTGGGTCGTGTGCTGAAAAAATCTCATTACAATACGTGTAACACATCATGCTTTGTGCCAACCGAGAATTGAAATAGACAAATGCACAAAAATTCAGAATTTTCATTGTAAACAATCACTCTTCGAATTTGATCGATCACGTTGCTTTGCATTTTTTTAAAACGAATGCTGTAATAACTCATACGAATTTCATTTCAACACTGGTTTGAGTGTTGTAATAAGCCATGAAAACGGGTGTTGTAATTTTGGACATTTCAATCTAGTTATCGATATTGAAATCCGTCGTATTTCAATTCTCGGTGGCACAAAATTATTTAAATCATTGTTTCAGTTGAATGAATTAGTATCTTTTAACTGGTATTCATTAACTCATCTGAATGTAATGAATACTAATACTGTTACTAAATAGATACACACAATATAAAGATATTCCTTCCAATTTTACAAACTCGTGATTGTAAATTATTTCTTTTTAATTTTCGTTTACTAAATTAAAGTAAAACTTTTGATAACGATTAAAAATCAGGACAATAAGGAAATAAGGACAAAATAAGGACAAATTTGAAAAAGTAGGACAAATAAGGAAATAAGGACAACTACGACCCCTGTCATATACACTTAAGATATATTTTTCCGCACAGCCGGCAGAACTAATCTCACTATGGCTTTGGGACCAAAAAAGTCGGTTTCAGAGGTACGCATGGGAGCTTCGAACTTCAATTTTTTTTTTCGTATTCAGTTGACCATTCTGCATCGAACCTACCCGCAGGCCTTAAAAAATTAAAAAAAGGTTGCAAAACGCTACACCCTAATAGGGAGTCCAATTCGACGTGTAACAAACGTATGCGTAAACCTATAAGACCCCAGTACTTCGTACGGGTCTAATGAAATACTTCTGTTACAAAAATAATTCAGTTTCTTGATAGTCTTTAGCTAAAGCGGTGCTATTTTGAGAATTTTTCTTAGTTTGATAAACGTACCACTCGTATGCATTTTACAGATTTTTGCTGATCTCAGAAAATATGCTAAATAGTCACGGCAATGTTCAGGTCGAAGAAGAAGAATATTGTTTGCTTCACTTTTTACCGAAAAATCGTAACAAATAGTCAAATGCCTCTCGAGTCAAATCAAGCTTTAAAAAATTTCTCTGTGACTTGAAATGATATTTTTTCGGACTCAAGTTGAGCAAACGAAAGTATTAAATGATTATCAACAAACCCTCCACCCCAACAAAGCAGAGCCATCTCTGAATGATCACTTACAATTCATTCCAATTTTTGGCATTTCACCCATTTCACTTATACACCCGATATGCACGAATGGGCTAATGCAAGTTTTGTTTCCTTTATATTCCTTCATATTCCTTTAATTTTATATTTTCAATAAATTGTATTGATGCCACTCATAGCACCATTCACATCCTACTGACTCTATGAGTTCCATTCATAAAATCACTTTTTTTAATAGAAACACGAACAAAAGCTTCGGTTTTTTGCGGGTATCTATACATCAGACAGTAACACATTGCATTGCCTATCTGAATCATCTATTCATTTCTGTAAGGTGTGTGTTGTCAACGGGAGAGTAGACCAACTAAGCTATTCAACTACTTTCGTTCAAATCAATAAAGAAAAACTATTGACTCGTCGACTGCAGTAAAATTGACCATTTACCTACAAAATGAGCTCAAATGCTGGTGAATGCTTTGTGGTTCTACCGCCGTTCACTGAATCGAACGAAGTGATTTATGGTCGAAATTCGTACCGGCCTGACGGCGAAGTCTCGGAAGTTGTGTACGCCAATGACAAGGAAAAGGTATGCCAGACATGTTTGTGACATGTTCAGGGCGGAAACATTAAAGTTCAAAAACATTTTAGAGTATCATCATCAGTAAAACGTTCGGTATTGATGGTGCAGAAAGTGGTGCAAATAGTTCAAATGTTTCCATTGGCATTACTTGGACGGATGGAGAAAGTCTCAACGAATCGTACGATTCCACCACTTTGACCAGGTATACATAAAGTCTCATGAGCCAATTTCCAATCTATTCCTTACGACTAAATCTGGCTTTGTATTGACGTGTGCTTGCATCCATTGTTCATTTCACTTTCCTTTTTTTTGTCGTTGTGCAAAAAGCGAATTCGGATTGTAATTGTACGTGTCACTATCGTCGTCCGTATGTAATTCGAAAATTTGTTGAGACAAATTTGATAGAAAATGTGAAT
The DNA here is from genome assembly GCF_014529535.1 of Bradysia coprophila. Classification (NCBI taxonomy): domain Eukaryota; kingdom Metazoa; phylum Arthropoda; class Insecta; order Diptera; family Sciaridae; genus Bradysia; species Bradysia coprophila. The sequence continues at coordinate 12,515,683 of NW_023503493.1, read as the reverse complement.
TGAATTGGAATTAACTCACCCATGAGACGAAATGATTATGTGGCTACGGCGACGTTCACCGTTTTTTTAGCCATCAATCTACTGGCACCCACAACATCAAATGCTAAAAACATTTTGTTGAGTGGTTTAAGGGCGATGTTTTCGACTAATGTATTTGTTTAGGGGCTGATGGGTCATTCATTTGACTTTAACAGAACATAGGTTGCAAAGTTTAGTTTAGAGTCCCAGTTTAGATCCAAACGAATTAAAGAAACGACGAAAAGTGGCTCGTATCTAGAATCGCCACTAATCAACCCCTAACACTTCATTGAAAGTGAATTAAGGGACTAAGCCGTATCTCTGTCTTCCATTAGCAGTTGGCTTAGAGGGAATATCGCGAAAATTTTCGATAAGACACTTTCATAGTAAATTACAAACATGGTGTCAAGTAAGTGAGCCATTATTGCACGAGTTTCAATACGTGCGTGAGTATATCTGAGTGTGAATGTTTGTGGAACGAGTGGAAGTGAAACCAGAACGAGTGGAATATATCATCATTCAAACAAGTGCAATTGACTCTCTTATTTGGCCAAGGTTGTACTATATTTAACCACCGCTTTCGGTACAGCTGGAAACAATAACATCGAAGTTTGTCTAAAATATTGTTGACACGGTAAAGTAGCGATGTAACATGCCTCCTACCGAAGGTTGTATAATACACACCAAACTTAACCTATCGGCCGCTAACGTGTTACATCAATATAATCCGTCTTCAATCCTCAATGGACCTTAAATAATGATTTTTAGTCAAGAATTTTCCTTCTCACAAAATGAAGTGGAATAAGTCCTTTCATGTTAGAGTCTTTGACAGGCAGCCGACGGTTCTGTATCTGTAGTAAGTACTACTATATTACATGACTGACTTTCTCCTTTCTTTCTTGGTTACATTAAGAATGGCACTGGAAACGAGTGCATCAGCTACCGACGCTGTTGATAAAATCGCCGATTTTATCGAAAAAAATCATTCATGTGATAAGCCCGACATGCCGAAATACGGCTTTGTAATATGTGATACGAAAGAGGTATGGATTCTGAATGTAGCTGGTAAAAACTGGGCAGCCGAAGTAATCACTGGTAAGATCATTGATTAAAACATTCCCATCAAACTTCGTCTCATTTCGAATTCATTTACCAGATGGCTTCCGGCATATTCCGCAAGGACTATCCATATCAACGAAAATCGACAAAAGCTCTCCAAACTTGCAACAAACCGCACAAGATCTCGCCTTATGGGATGGAAGCGGAGAATTTAATTTCGGACAATTATTTGGACCATCTATTCAATCAGCGGCAACTTGGCCCGGTCAGGAACCAAGTGCCGAGGTAAAATTCAGTGTAATTGACATATTTAAGACGCTCCGCACTGTCAAAAGTGATAAGTCGCCACAGTCCAGTAATGTGTCACAGCTATCCGCAAACGGTGTGTCATGCCATTGGTTTACGGCCACTCCGAATCCCAATGAGTCCGTTTTCAAACCGTTTGTATTCACACCGAACGCACGCATTTCGCCGTTAACTGTGGTACCGGCTGACGGTACGACAACGTTACTGCACAAATTGTACCAACAGCGCGATTGGGAAGCGGTTGGCAGTTTGTTGCGATCGTTGGAGGATGCGTGTGTGGAAGAAATGACTTGTATGCTGGGCGAAATGGGCAGTATTGGTAATAGTGAATTCGATGAATTGTTAAAGGATTGCGTTGAGGCGGAAGTTAAATTTTATCGCTAAAAATATCCAATTTTAATTTATTCTGACTAATCAGCGTGATACATTGTGAAACCATCAGTTTTGATTTTAAGTTTTCTTTTTATACGACACGAGCATGAAACCAATTACACTCAAATTTAGTTTTTAATACGGAAGAGTCGGTTGCGTGACAAAGTATTAATGATTTGATTATGCAAGAGCTGAATCTTTTGTTCGGTATAGAGTATAAGGGCAAAAAGTATGAGATTAAATGTTCTGATTTTTAAAGAGCGTAGATAGATCGAGGCGTGTTGATCGAGAGTGGCGTGTTGCATTTAATTCCTGCAAAATCGTTCCGTTATAGGGAGTAGTTTTTCAAAGTTTTTTATATCGTCTTTACCTTCTTACACTTCGATCGTTTGAGTTTGAGTCTTACGAACAAGTTAAGTCGACCAGAAGCGTTCAATGATCTAAAACCTGAATTAGAAAAAAAAGCTACGCCAGCTTCAATCACAATATTGGGTCGGTTTTGTGGTGTTTGTTGTTCTATAAAAGTTGAAGGACTAGATTTTAAAGTTTTTGCATTTTCGACAAAGAATGAAATTCTGAGCAAAATGGAATAGAAACGAAATTAGATTCTCTTCGAGATACGTAGGGACTTTAAATATATTTCTTAATGCTAATTTTCTCTGGTTCGGACAGGGCACTAACGAACTGCCACTATATTGACAAAATTTGAAATTGTGAAAGATTACACGCGGCATGACACTGCTCCTAATCCTTGTAATCTATACTATTTCTCTCATAAAACCCCACATAGCGTGATTATTTTGTGAACTAAAAAGTATTATTAATTTTCATACGTAGCTAGGTTTTATACCAAAATTATCTCAAAAGCATTTAAAGTTTTGTCTAAGTTTAAACATTTTATTTTTGTAAAATTCCTAACTGTTACGCCACTGACATCTCGGTACAATTTATTTTAATGTTTTTTACTTAAATTTTATTTCTTATAAAGATTCAAACCCATTTATTATATTATGATAGTCATAGACTCGTAAATTTATAAACATTTATGCTTACAAGCTTCTGATGCAAATCAAATTTGCTGAAATAAAATCATGTATTCCTTAAACAACACAACAACAAAATCTTTATATTTCAGAACGAAAATTTCACCATTTTATAAGAATATATAAAAACGCATTATACCCCAGTAATAATAAGCATATGTTCTCGTATTATTAAATTTAAGATGAAATTAAAACAATTCAATTTGAATGTAACATTTTCTGCTGTTTATTTTTTCCTTTTCGCCTATATCTGAAGCTTAACGTTCTCCCCATAAAAATAGTCCTAAAGTTCACTCAAGCTTCATAATTTGAGTAATTGCAGTGTGTTTGGTGGATGCAACGATGTACACACTAAATGAGTCGCTACTACATAACCCAAATACGATGAATTTATGTTCATATGACTAGCCTACATTTAGGTGAGATATCAATTAGCATACTTCGAGGCGTGGTTCGGACGTCACGTTAAGCTGGTCGTCCAGATTGCTCTTGTTATTGGTCGTAAAACGCTGTTAGTGAGGCCTCTAAATAAATCAAATCAAAAATCAAAAATGAAACCGCTTAGAATAGGAGTGACCAGGGCCTATTTTTGGTAATTTTTTGGGAAATTTTTACCAAAATTTCCAAAAAAATTGCCAAAAATTTCCAAAAACTGAGATCGTCCAAAAACCGAATTTTTCCACAATTTCGAACAGTTTAGAAACCGCTTAGAATAGGAGTGACCAGGCACGGTGCGGTTGAATGAATTTTAACTGATTATTTCGATGCACTTTTGATATTTTTGGATATTATTAGTCAGCTCGGAGCCCTGAACAAGGTTCCACAAAAATTTTTGATTTTCATCCGTAACGTCGGTGACAGTGGTGCATAGCCCATCCTGTCGACAGAGAGAGTGGTACAAAACTGGTTATGGTTGCAATCGGTAGTGCCTGAAATTCTAATAACAATTGTACAAAAAAATTTTACCATTAGTGCAAGGGAAGCCGGCAAAGACACACTAAAGTTTAAAAAACGTGATTTTCAAACAGTCATACAGGCGTGGATACTTGAGGGATGAAGCTAATAAATAGTTCTCGCAGTAGAGCAACATCTCCTCTACCAATTACCAAAAAATGATTTTTGGAGACAGTCTACGCAGAGGCTGACAGTAGCTCAAAGTTTTTCCCTCATGTTTAGTAAAATTTGCGAGTTTCAGAGGCACCTGAAACCTACTCTTTCAAATTTGTTGTTATTAAAATGGGTAATTCTGAAATGCTGGAAATCTCAGCTGTCCATCGACACCACACTTGCAATGACTCATGTCAACAGTGCCGACATGTTGCGTGAATAAGTGAAATGTGTCCTTCTACGACGAAATTTTGTGCATGATTTGAAATATCTATATGAAGAGCAAAATATCGATGTTGTTTGGTTTTTCTGTTGTCTCTATAACTTTGTTAATCAAACAAATCATCCCAGCGGTGTTTTCAAAGATTTTACAATTCAAGCACAAAATTTCGTCGTGGAAGGACAAATTTCACTTATTCACGCAACATGTCGGCACTGTTGACATGAGTCATTGTAAGTGTGGTGTCGATGGACAGCTGAGACTTCCAGCATTTCAGAATTACCCATTTTAATAACAAAAAATTTGAAAGAGTGGGTTTCAGGTGCCTCTGAAACTTGCAAATTTTACCAAATATGAGGGAAAAACTTTGAGCTACTGTCGGCCTCTGCGTAGACTGTCTCCAAAAATAATTTTTTGGTCATTGGTAGAGGAGATGTTGCTTTACTGAGAGAACTATTTATTAGCTTCATCCCTCAAGTATCCACGCCTGTATGACTGTTTGAAAATCACGTTTTTTTTTAATTTAGCGTGTCTTTGCCGGCTTCCCTTGCACTAATGGTAAAATTTTTTTGTACAATTGTTATTAGAATTTCAGGCACTACCGATTGCAACCATAACCAGTTTTCCACCACTCTCTCTGTAGACAGGATGGGCTATGCACCACTGTCACCGACGGTACGGATGAAAATCAAAAATTTTTGTGGAACCTTGTTCAGGGCTCCAACCTGACTAATAATATCCAAAAATATCAAAAGTGCATTGAAATAATCAGTTAAAATTCATTCAACCGCACCGTGCAGGGCCTATTTTTGGTATTTTTTGGGAAATTTTTACCAAAATTTCCAAAAAAATTGCCAAAAATTTCCAAAAACAGCCTTGTATTTTAGCCGGCCCTCAATGATTTTGGTTGATTCTTGAAACTATCAGCTTTCAAATGAAGTCGTGTATGATTAATTTTATAGATGAGAGGCGTCAGTAAGCAAACAAAATCATTTAGAGCCGGCTAAGACACAAGGCTGAGCTCATGATTTGCCGAAACTGTTCGAAATTGTGGAAAAATTCGGTTTTTGGACGATCTCAGTTTTTGGAAATTTTTGGCAATTTTTTTGGAAATTTTGGTAAAAATTTCCAAAAAAGGTCCTGGGAGTGACGCATGTCCTTTACTCACAAAAGTATTGATATCAGAAAGGTCAAAGCTCCGATACGAAAAAAGTTAACTTTACAACCAATCGTTTATATTAAAAAAAAGTTGCGTGACAGGCAGGTCATGAAGACTGAGCACAGCACTGCTACTAGCATGAACACTGAATTGACAAGTGTCAAATTTGGAGGCTTTAGTGATACGAGCTACAGCTTAGGATTGATTGTATTGTATGTTTTAACTCATACAACGAAAACAAGTCATCTATCTGTATAACAGAAACGCAGTGCCTACTGTGATTTCATCAGCCTTCGAATATTTTCTATGTTCGTGCTAGTAGCAGTGCTGTGAGACTGAGTCATACTAGATACACCGCATAATCTTGTAGAAACTATTTATTTTAGACTTTGTTTTTCCAAGATTGTCAGCTGTACAAACAATAATGGTACAAATGGATGTGATATAAATCGGAATGTTTAAGAACGAAAAGACAACAATGTATTTATTAGTAGACAGAAAAAAAAAATTTTGTAGCAAGACAGGAAAAGTTGATTTCAAGGGAACTCTGACTAAGACTTCACTATACCCAGCGAGCGATGTATTTCAGTCGGTATGCCTCCTAGATTACGCTAGGCCAACTAGGTAAAGGACAATCACACAAGGAACTGACCTTCAATTGGCGTATAGTCCGACAAACTACGACATTTAAAGATCTCTATATGAGATTCACCGTCGTTTTAACCTCAATCTCAATATGTCAATATTCTTGATAATCCGATCCCCGTGAATTAAAAAGACTAACAGATGTGCAATTATAGAAAAAGTATACCTGCGTTCAGGCAAAAGTGAACAAAATAGATGTGTAAAGCATCATTCGTATACAAATTCGTATCCAGCTTGCGATTTCCAACCTTCAATACGTTCACAGGATGCCAACTTATCAATTACTGTAGTTCTCAGTTCTAATATTCCATTTGAAAAGCATTCTTGTTCCTTTGACTGAAAGTCATGGGTCTTACGGATGATAAACACTCTAAAATGTTTGTCACACAATGTTCACTACTATGATTGAAAATACATGAATGTATCACCAAAAACCGAGGGGTGGATAAACATAAAAAACAAGGTTCGAAGGGATAGAAAACAAACATAAATTTGTTGCAAAATAAATAAAAAACAGAAAAACAAGAAAAAACACAAAAACAAGAAAAAACAGAAAAAACGGAAAATCCGAAGAAAACAAGAAAAAACCGAAAAAAAACAAGAAGAAAACCGAAAACTGTAAGAAACTGAAAAACCAAATTAAGGTAAAAGCAAAATAAAATGATCGAGTCTGGTTTTTGACAATTGAAATTCAGACTCGATCATTTTATTTTGCTTTCATTTTAAAAACAGGAATAATTAAAAAGAAAACAGAAAAACAAAATTAAAAATACAAAACCCGAAAGAAGTACCATGTTTTTTGTTTTTTTCTTTGTTTATAAACAAGAAAAAACAGAAAAAAAAAACAAGAAAACATTTGTTAAAAAAAACAAGGTTCGAACAGAATTTACGTTTATCCACCCCTCGCCAAAAACCTTAAATACAGAAAATGTTTGTCACACTTTGTTCATTCCTTGATAACACGATAGCTCGAGTAATTTTCAATGGATTTCCAAAAACTTTTTTTTGTTCGTCGGGGAATTATATTCCTGAGGTTAAGTTCGAAGATGGGTTATAACGGACGGGTGATCTCTGAGATATTCCCAAAAGAATTTTTGTCTTGTCGCTTGATAACACGATAACTTGAGTAATTTTCAATGGATTTCCAAAAACTTTTTTTTGTTCGTCGGGGAATTATATTCCTGAGGTTAAGTTCGAAGATGGGTTATAACGGACGGGTGATCTCTGAGATATTCCCAAAAGAATTTTTGTCTTGTCGCTTGATAACACGATAACTTAATTAATCCTCAACGGATTTCCAAAAAAACCAGATTATCTGTCTAAATAATAGTCTCCTGATCATACGGAGAAATTTTTGACTTTCCAAGAAAATTTTGTTTGATAAGTACTGAAATAACTCGGGTTAAGTTCGTTAATGGAAAATACTGAAGTAATAATCTGTTATTTATTCCGAAAAGACTTTTATGTGTCATTTATTGTTGTCTATGCTAGAAAAAAAATCAACGAGTGTGAACTTTGCGGCCAGAGCGAAGCGAGGGCCGTAATCACACGAGTTTCATACTTTATTCATGATCAAATGAGGCCGAGTTTCAGTATATTTAATTGCTAAAAAAATTGTCATAATTTAGAAAATTTAAACGAACGTGAGCTTTACAGCCAGAGCAAAGCGAGGCCTTCCATAATTTTTTTTTAATCGACTAGGACTGAAATTCATGAGGCTTAGGTTAGTAAATGGAAAGTAAATGGAGTAACAATCTAGACTTTATTTCGAAAAGATTTTTTTGAGTGATTTCGTGGTAGTTGTTTGTATACAAAAAATTGAACAAGTGTGGACTTCGCGGCCAGAGCGAAGCGAGGGCCGTAATCCACACGAGTTTCATTTTTGTTCAATACATAATCAAGAAATCTTTTCACCACCGTTTATAGCAGACAATGGGAGTTTCTGAAAAAAACAATTTGGAATATAATAAAGCGAATGCGCAATTTATAAGAAAATAAGGCGTGCGCAGATTCTCGTGAATTTAAGATTTCGTAACTTGACAGTTGTCATCTTAAAAGTTACGAGTCGTATGGACATTCGCATTAAGGTGACAACTGGAATTCTTAAATTCACGAGAATCGGCGCCCAGAGTGCAGATTGTCGTATTTTCGTAACTTTAAAGAATTCGTAACTTGACAGTTCTTGTAGGATTTTATACACGCAACCGTCAAGTTACGAATATTTATTCAGTCAGTCAAGGGACCTGACCCACCCATAAGGTGGGGCCTAGTGTCCATGCCTGATAGTTGATGTAATCATGTTCGAGTGGCTTTCGTGCTGGAAAAATGTGAGACTCCAATATTCCGAATGCAATTTGATGATTTCAAGGAAACTACACTCGTTTAAAAGCAAAACTTTATGTCCATGGATTATTTCTTTTAGTTTTTCTTTCAAATGATCAACGATTTCACTGAAAACTTCTTCGTCTCAAACTTATTAAACGGAATCGCGGGATAAATTTGATTAAGCTGATCCATTGTATACTGTGATTCCACCTTAAAGCCAACTCTATCAGCAATATGATTAGAGCTATCCGATGAGAAAATTGCCTGGATAACATGGATATCGAGCGCCTTACAAAGTGGTCTCCTAAAATAACGACTTCCCTGAAGTTAACTATTTCTAGAAGGTGGTAGAAAAAATTACTGTGCCTCGAGTAGTCGTTGGCCAATATTCAATCCGCGATATTCTGTTGTTACTGATAAACACATACAGCTCAAATATTTGTCAATTCCATACTTTTCGAATGGGCTCTCCACATGTTTGTACAGTATGCTCGATATTGCCATATGCTGTCTGTATTCATCTGTTTGCGTCTGATATTTAATAAATTGAAATCTTTCAGCAGATGGCTGTTTTGAGTTTACATAAAGGAAATATACCGCATTGACAACTTTTTCCCCAAAAGGATCATTTTCCACAGCTACACCATTTACATTCAGTCCAACTATGTCGTCAGAACCTTCGCGGAAACAAACCAACGATGTTTTTTGTGGAAATCGCCAACGGCAAGGTCTCAAATAGTCTTCCACGTACGCTTTATTGGATGCAGCACCTTAAATTCAATTCTTGATATTATTTCCAGGCCAATTCAACCCATAAAATGTAACAGTAAATACCAAAGAATTTCGATCTTGGAGCATCAAGTAGGAAATATTCCATTAAATGCTGAATAGCATCGTCAAACCGATCATCTGGCAGGTCTTGAATCCGATATTTCACCAAACGTTCCGAATTCTTAGATTCTTTTTCAGTAAATTCAGACCAAATCTTCGGAAAAGATACTTTTTCGGTAGGGCGCGACCAAAGCGATTCCATTATACGTTCACTCTTTTCGATATAATGAAGTCAATCGGTAACGAGATCGGTAACCGTCCAAAGCTGGTTAATATGTTAACTGGCAACAACATAAACGAAAGTAGATATTCATATCGTTTTTTGAAGTGTTACACTTGTCTTGCCAAATCGGAACTGTGGTCGTACCACATCGTGTGATAGGGGAATTCCTTTAATTTTATTTATACTCGATATACTGGCACACGGTGCTAAAATAACGCATTTTTCAACCACTTGAAGTGCGTTGTTTATATTTATTGGGGTTTCTGATTTCGTTCGCTACAGACTGGCAGTTTGTTCGACCAAAATCCGTCGAGGTAAAATTTTATTATTTCAGGTGAGGTTGTCAAAGTTATGCGATTTATACGCAACATTTCAATTATACTCGATATGCTGGATATACGAGCGTATATCGAGTAAAAATAAAATGAAAGGAACTCCCCTAATATAAATATTACTACCTACCACGCGAAAGTTAAACATTACACAGCTATATTCACCTGCGAAAATGATCCATTTTTCGTGAATTTTTATCTAAAATTTCTTAGATTTCCAGTTATAATAAACGTCTTCTCAAACAGATTATTACAATCAGACTAAATTAAAAGCCACGCTCAGCGCAACAGCAATTACAACAAAATTCAACTGTGGCAGGTAGTAAACCAGAAAACATTGCAGCGAAATTCATTAATTTTGTGATACAAGCAAACTCACAAGTTTTGGATCAACAAGCTTCGGTAGCCGTTCTTTCGACAAGTGTAGTGTTACACCTAGCCTTCAGTTCGGATATACAAACTCTATACTTGTCGAAAAAATCTACCGAAGCTTGTTGCTTAAAAACAAACTTGTTACCACATAAGTAAATACAATTGATGTGTTTTAGAAGATCCAGATTTTCAATACAGCGACAGTAGTACTTTGTGCTTGCTTATATTGGAAAATATACAAATGATGCTGAAGGTAAAATGTTTATTAATGAACAAAAAGCAACAACAAAGTAGGACTTTACAAGTGTTCTGCTTGACGGTGTTTGCTTCTTCTGATGCATGAATCACTGGGTGTTTGTGGACTAGATGTTGTTATGCTTGTTATATCAGTCAGATATACACAATAGTAGTTTTGAAAAGCATATCAGTTAGTAGTTTTGAATGTTTTTTGTTTCATGGAATGTGGTGCCTTAGACTGGAGTGTAATGCTTTCCAGCTTTATTTCGAAAATTCTGATATCACACAAAAGGTTTCAAAGTTTCAAATTTTTGGAGAATCCGAACTTTGAGTGTCACCCTTTCTTCTATCAATACTTTACTTTACTTTTGTAAGTAAAGAACTTGCGTCACCCTTCCTCTTCTAAGAGGTTTTTGTATGATATACAACAATTTTGACTCTTTCCCCTTGACAATGACTCTCAACTCAAACTAGGTCAACGCACTTGAAACATGAGTGGTACTCTAAATAGAGTACTGACACTGGACAGTGTTTCAACCGAATTTTGACACTATAAAACAATTTAGAAACTTTTGTCATACAAAATTAGGGTTCCCATTTTTCAATTTTGAAAGAGGACATTTCGGCATCAAAAAAGAGGACAAAAAGAGGACGCCTTGACATTCAAAAAAGAGGACCAAAAGTGAATTTCTGACACGGAAGGAATTACAGCAAGTGTACATGCTCTTTGTGCAACTATTGTGTAATTTACACCAGTTCATGCTAAAAACAAAAAATTCTGTGTACAATATGCATTGAAATCTTCCTGATATTCTTTGGATTCCTTCTCAGTGATAGGCATGGGCGATAATAAAAATGATTATCGATAATTATCGATTATCGATAATCGATAATTATCGACTTTTTTTTATCGAAAATTATCAAAAATATATCGATAATCGATAATTATTGATATTTTGATAATTATCAAGATATCGATAATTCGATATATCGATATTTCGGTCCGAAAATCCGATATTTATCGATATATTCCGATATATCGGTACATGATCATGAATTTTCAGATAAATATCAAAATATCGATATTTTGATAATTATCGAATTTCGATATTTTGATAATTATCGATAATTATCAAATTATCGATAACAATATGATTAATCGATTATCGATAATTTCTTTCGATTGACACTATCGATAATTTTGAACGTCTCCCATCCCTACTCAGTGATAAAATCCACTCCATATTACCTGAATACACAGGCGTCCTTGCGTGATCTTTGGTATCTCACAAAACGCTACGCTGTTCTTGTAAAATGACTAAATTTTATTTTAATTTATGAAAAATGAGGTGGTAAAGAATGCGAGCGGAGCGAGCGAAATTTTTTTTTGTGATGAAGATTTCGTTGTATTACCGTTCAGAGATTCTCCTACAGAGAAGATTATTAGTAAAATCCGCGCAGCGAAAATTTTTCGTTCTTTAGGTATGAACTGCATCAAATTTACTTAAATAAGACGAAGAACTGAAAAAAAGAGGAAAAAGAGGACAAAGACGACGTCTTCTTCAAAAAAGTAATGCTCTTAGAATTTTTGTAAAAAAGAAGAACGAGATGAAAAAAGAGGACATGCCCTCTAAAAAGAGGACGAATGTAACAAAATACTACTCTATTTGGCAGCTGTCATTAAATAGTTATTTACGAATCTGTTGTGGACGGTACATTTTCGGCAAGTTTGCGAGGTATAGCCCGAGCGGAGTGAGGACGACAAGCCAAAGTGCCTTAAATAAACCGTCCATTACAGATGTGAGGGAATCTTTTAAAAAACAGCCTACCAAATCGAACGCATTTTCTATTGGAATTTTTTATATTTACATGTGTATTTACAAGTTTTCATGCTGAGGGCCTAAATTACGAGAAAAATTCCGAAATTTATGTATAAAACATGAAAAATATTTTTGCTTGAAGTACGTTGATGAAATGGCTAAATTTGATCCATTTCGAAATGGTCTTTAAGAATTCAGACTTTTTAAGAACTTTTAGATTTAAAGAAATTCCGAATAATAAGCCCTGCTTCAGATCCGGTTTCAATTCTCACACTTGGCAAAACAAAAAGTTCCAAACAAGACATGACCTGCTATTATCTAGAACTGATGCGGATAGATAGTAATCAGGTCAGCAGATTTCCATCTGCGTCGTTCAGAATTGGCTAGACCAGACAGCGGATATATGAAACGCACTGGTGTTTTATTTTAAATTTATTTAATTTATTTTCAAAAAAATGCTGTACACAAAAATATTATTGACGTTCATTTTGTTCTTGTTGAATCTGATGCTTTTTTTTCCTTTTTTTTAAGTTTTGTACCTCATGCAATTTCTTTTATTTTTCTTAAACACGACCTCGTTAATTTTTTTTATATTCATATGAATGAAATGCTTTTGTTTTGTTTATTATAATTTTCAATTTTTGTTTACAAATTCTGGGTAGATTTTAACTTTTTCTTACGATTATAAAAATGTTTATACGAAAAAGAATTAATCGTTGAAAGATACCTTTGCGGATTTCTTTTTGTTTTGTCTTTTTGGTTTTTTCTTACAATGTTTGTAAAAAAGAAATAAAAAATCATTTTAATGTTTATCATTTAAATTTAAATACCTGAGAGATTTGTTCTTAAATATTTTGTTGTTTAATTTTTTTATTTTATTTTTTTTACACTGATTTAAAAAATATTTTCATTGTTTCTTCACTTTTATTTTAACGAGTAAATATTTTATCTGCAAATTCTTTTCCATTAAAACGTACCCATGAATTGTTCATTCACATTTATTTTTCAACCGTACACCATACAATAACGACATAATTTCTGTAATTATTTTCCCATTTATAAATTTTGTCATGCCCCGATTGCACTTTGAACCAGGTGAACCAGGGACTACTTTTGGGAAAACATTTTCCCATATTTTCATTGAATTTTCCCAAAAATATTTGCAAAAACGTAGGAAAATTTGGATAACTTTAGGAAAATGTTTAGCCAACACTATTTTCGATAATTTTCTCTAAATTATCGTAAAAAATTTCAAATTTTCAAAATTATCGAATTTCATTTTTGAGAATTTTGACAACTTTTGGAGAATTTCGATACAGTCAGATACAGTAAAATTTCATCATGACTCAGCTGTTTGTCAGCTGATCAACAAATACCATCAAAACTGTTTATACTGTTGAAGCTTCAACCCGCACGCGCGTGGTAGTGTTAAAACCGTTTAAAAACGGAAACAGCTTAGATTGTTTGGGTGGATCAGCTGAAAAACAGCTGAAGCAATTTCAAGCTGAAATTTCACCGCCTGTAACTGTATTTGAGAGAATTTCATTTATCGAAAATAAGCTTTGTTTGTCAAAAAATAGTCCCTGCCTTCAACAGAATGATTCTTGTGAACAATTTTCCAACTTATTTTCAGTTAAGCGTAAATTTTAAAGATAGCAAAAAGCTGTCAGCAAATAATTCGATTAATAATTAACAATGCCAAATGAATCGGAAGGAAATGTTTGTCGGAAATAATAGGAATATTCAATGTAGAAATTGTTTGTTTATTAGAGAGATCACAATATTTTAGAAGTGGACGTAAAATATGACATTTATACTTTGACTCTCCGTACCAAATGTGCTGAAGGTGGACTAATTAATTCCACGCCCAACTTCAAATTGCACAGTCAATTAATTATTATCGAGATTAGTGTCAGCTGTCTTATTAACTGGTCCACTCATTCAAACACACTGATTTATAATTGATTACACAGTTTTATCACTACCTCACGCGTATCTGTCACTATCAAGCCCAGGGTTTTTTTTTGGGAACTTTAATTCTGAAAATTCTGAAAATTTTAGAATTATTCGGAATTTCCACAATTTCAAGATTTTTTTAAATGAAAATTCACAGAATAAGGTCAGCATAAGTAATGTGTTTGTATGGGCGCTAAAACAGCTGTGGCGAATATTGATATACATTTGGTAGACATTAAAAGAAAGTGAAAATAGCAATCTCTGTCATCAGGAAACCTATTTTCTAGATTTACACTCAAATTTAACAAAAGCTTATCCAAAAATTCTGTGTAAATTTGAGTAAATTTAGGTAAAGTCACCAGTCTCAAAGGCGAAACTTTCTTTGATCAGTCCTAATAGAGCAAGGAAAAATTAATTGTTTACTCCTCAGGAAATGTATAAGGGAGAAGAGAATGGGTTATCAAATTTATATCCAAATTAAAGAGCGTCTTGCATGGGATTCGTTGTTTTATTGGTAGAACAAATAAGTAGACGTAAAAAAAGTATCAAAATTTAACGAAGCGTGTTTAGTGTTTTCTAAAAACTCAATTTAATTTTCCCAAAATGAAAAATATTCGCTTGTGGGTTGGTATGGATGATTTTGTGTCTGAATTTTTTTTTTTCTTGTTTCTTTTGTTTTCATTCTTAATTTTTATATCGAAAAATCGAAAATGCGAAGATAATTTTTAATATTAAAAAAACTTATAGGCCCGAAATGAGTACATCTACGTCCTAATAATTTGCTTGAATGCCATATTACAATGTACCGGATAGTGTAAAGTTTAAAATTTTGTCTTCGTGGATGCTTGATTGTGAATTCATTGGATAATACAAAGCCACCCACGTTTTCACCATTTAGGATGTCTCTTCCGATTTAAACATTTTTTCCAACAAAGTCGTTTTAATAATTGTCACGATTCTTCGAGAAGTCCAATTTTCGTAAGTGAATGAGGTTTCTGAAGCTGAGATAATATTCTCAAGAAGTCGATGTAATGCTTCCTCATGTGAGTCTTTACTGGAGTCGAATTATCATTTTTCTACGTCTCATAGTTTTTAACTTCGAAAACTGGACTTGACGGAAGAGTTAGTAAGTAAAGGGGGCTGGTGTAAGGTGAGTTGCTGTTTTCAGCATTTGGGAAAATTTAGTTTTGTTATTCTCAAGTGTTGATAATTTTGATAATGTGGAACGATTATCCTGGATATTATTATTACAGCGTCGCGATAAATTTACATCGATCCTCAGTAGGACATTACGTTTTTTTTATACAAAAATAAACGTTCCATTTCCGGCTCCGAGGAGCTAAGAAATCCGAGGAAGTCAAACATTTTAAACATTAACGTTTTCTGACGAAATGTTGACGTTTTGCGTGGCAAAGATTTTAGAAAAATATTGAAGCTAGATGTCCGGAAAGAAGTTACTCGATGAATTAACCTCATTTTTCGGGCAGCCTTGACCAATTTAAACTTTATTTCATCGGTTCATTGCACATGGATTCGATCTAAAGTCTCATTTTCATTCATTCATTTCACTTTTGTTTTTGTCCTAATGTATACGTATAACATCTAACTAATCCGAAGGAAAAGACGAAATTAATTTAAAAAATTCAAAATTACTAAATTATTATTTTATATATGGCGCTTATCATGTACACAGTCCCATTTCATTTATAAGTTTCAATTTAACAAAAATTATTTCTTTAAAGACTTAAATAATTTAAACAAAAAAATCAATTCTAGAAAATAAAAAACAAAAATTTTACCTCGAATCTTGTCGGCAACAAGTCAATTGTAACCACAGCGCGCACCCATTGTCAATTTTATTCTTTAATTGCAATAAAAAAAAGCTGAGACGAAAATCCTTCTCTCATTTTAGGCCGAGAGTCCAGATGCATGTCAGTCTCTCATTAGGTCACGGTTTAAAACTTATGCGACAATCGTGACATTACCCGATACGAATAACATTAAATGAATAGTTAAATGCAGAAATGGGACATGTCACATTAGTGGATTATAAGAAAAATGAAGTTTCATTAATTAAGCTCCGTTTCGAATAAACTTAGGGTTTTTGTCTAAATTTGACAAAAAGAACATCGTCAGCGTGTTTGAATCGGAAGTAAATCAACGAAATTTCATTTTTCTTATAATTTACTAATGTGTCGTGTCCCGTATCAGTATTTAGCTATTTTTTTGCTCTGCAACATTTATATGTGGATGCTCGGCTTTTACGCATCGTCTTGAACGAATTTCAATGAAAATTCATCCCAGGATGCAGATGCAGTAAAATTGTGTAAACAATTGATTCTTTGTAAGTGAAGCGCTGATGTTTCACTGTTTCTAACTATAGAAAATCGACACTGAAAGCGAAAAAGTAGCGCGCGCTTTTTTAAAAATCTCAGAAAATCCAAATTTTTTGCTTTAAGCGCCTTCTGTTCTCACTGAACACAACAGCAACGCAACAAAAAGTAACTGTGATGAAGACAGTTCGAATACCTTTCGAATGGCACCAAACTTGCTGTTTGCCAAATAGAAATATGGATTTTCAACGATGCGTGACGGCTGAGAACCTCCTAGAGTTCAGTCATGAGCAAATGTTCCCTTCGTATCGTGCAATTTTACAATTTGGTATAGCTTCCAAACCGTGCCTGAATGATATCCATGGGAGCTCTCGGTCTAATTATTGCGCTTTCTTCGAAAGTCCCGCAGCAATGAAATCGTTTTAAGTTGACGAAAATTGTAATTCACGTTTCACTGACGACACACTGCTTGATTTTCGAAAAACCGTTTCGACTGCGACAATTTGTTGTCACTGTAATGAGTCGACGAGTGGAACGATTTAATTCACGATTTTAATAAAAAGAAACCGAAAAACAAAACTCAATTCAATTGTTAACTTTACGATCTTATTACAAAGAAGCGACACACTCCAACGAAAAAGAAGAAAAAGGAAAAGAAAAAATTGTCCAAAAATCTCAAATTTTCATTATTTTTTTTAATTCAATAAAAAATCAATGGAAAAGTCTTTAGTTTTGGCATGAGCGTCACACTGATTATTAGCAGTCTTATTGATAATACGACGCAAAAAATGGTTATTACGCAACCGTTTGCGAACCAAACATTTTTGCGATGAAGATACATCAGCGACAACATCATCATTACTCGGTGGTCGGCGATTGATTTGAACTTGGTTCATACATTTGAATTCATTTGAATGTTCATCGCGGCGATCGACAGTACGACGATTGCCCAAATAATCATAACAAATTGAATGGTCACTACTATTCTGTTGAGATCCATGCGTAATAATATCTACAGCTGACCGAACGGTCATCCGTTTACGGTTGTTATTGCTATTGTTTTCACTATTACTTATAAATTGCATAACGGCTAATGCGTTTGCACTAAGGGCACTAGTGTTGTGGAAATTAGATTTTTCTGTTAAAAAATTTGTTTTGTCGCAACTGTTGCTGCTGGTTTCGCTTAAATTATTGTTTTCTGTTTTCGTTATTATTTGTTGAATGGATGCCATTTTTGGATTGATAATTGGTTGCCGTGTTATCTTTGTAGTCGTTTGCACTGTAAACGGCTTTCAGCTAGGTTTCATTTGGCCGTCTTCTCGTCGATTTTGACCTTGCTGAAATTGGATGAAAAACAATATTTACATGAAGTTTGTATTGGCATCTATGTGCATTGTGCAGTCTTTGATGTCGGGGTATTGCGATAATTATTGAATGTATAAGCTTTGGAAGTGCAGTTGCAAGATAATCCATAATTAGGCCGGTTTTTGAAAATATACTTGGACTACTATCGGATTCTTAGCAGTCACTTTACCATACTTCAAGATGATAGTAACTCTAATTAACGCGCACCGAAGAAATTTTATTGACAATATTGTAAGCAACGAGTAGCGTCAATGATTATATTGCCGAAAGGCATGAAATGATCGGATAACAGAAATTATTCAGGTAATTTTGTTACCTTTAGGAGTTAAGGTTCTCCGAGGGTCGTGGAAACTACCTTTTTTGCTACTTTCTTTGTATAAAAACTCAAAATAGAAGTATTTTTAAACATTGAAATGTTGCATTAATGTCGGGTTATAATATACCTACGAATGGAGTTGGAATATCGAGTATAGGCACCGCTTGATGCAGGTGAACCCTTGGAACCCTACAACATGGCTCTTCCGCGGAACTAAGTATGCGCTGTTACTCTCGAAACATTTACCATATCAATGCTCATAACTCCCTAAAGTTCACTTGCACCAAGCGGTTCGCTTGCACCAAGCGGTTCGGGTTCCGATACTCCACCTGTAGGTCTATCAGCGCTCGATATTCGTAAAACATTTCAATGTTTAAAAATACTTTTATCTTGAGAATTTACTGAAAAAAACTGTTTCTACAAACCTCTGACACACCTTCAATTATGATCATTTTTCAAGGAAAAACAGAAATTAATCGAGAAATTGGTTATGCGGATTCTCTAGGATTGAAAGTAGCATCCAACGAGCCATCATTCATTCAAATCGGAGATCTGAGGCATCAAAATCGCAGTGACCTTTCAGTCTTCGATAGAACTAATTGTCCTGAAAGTTCGACGCCATGAGTATCAACGACTTTTTGAAGAAACGGCGAGTTCCTCACGAAGAGTCAAGTAATCTAAGCATCTTGAGGACCTCACAGCTTCTTCACAAAGAAAAAGGAATATTCCTGAAGAAGCTTAGACTACTCGTCTTTTCGTCAGTAACATGTCGTTTCTTCAGGAAGGCGTCGATACTCAGAACAATATAGAACTAACAGATCGTAAAAGTTTTCTTTATTGCTTAATTGTGACTATGACACCAACAATTTTCGCCCAATTTCCGGCTAGTGCTACTACTACACTTCGAACTAGTAAAGTTGGAAATTTGTGCCATTTAATTCGGGTCCGAATCATACGCTAACAAATTCAAGGAAATTTCGTGTGGAGCTAAAGTAGTTTGAGATACAATGAGTGAATGAACTTCATGTGCACGGGGTGTGCAGAATTACCCATGTGGCTGATTCTGTACAAGAAACTCATTTAATGATTGTAGTCAAATAACTAAATGTGTCCGTTCGAAAGGTAAAATGTTACGAATTGCGTGTCTAAACGAAACCATCACCAGAATTATTAACCAGAAGCAGAAGAGTACAACTTAATCTACACAACCATTTAGATACTACGCTACGATGTCACTAAATGAATGATGGTTATGATGAATACGATCAGATGATTAAATTCTTTCAAACTTTTTTGTTGTAAAAAAAAAATAATTATTTCAGCTACCTGATGGGCGGTAGAATAACCAGTCGTTGTTTGAAAAGAGCTACTTGAACCACGACCTCTACTTTGTGTGTCTGGATTACTTGAGGACGTGGTAGCTGTCGAATGTTGCCTATTTTGTACAGAACTGTGAGCTGTTTGATTGTTATACGGCATATTGGCGGTAGATTGCCTTTGAACAATAAACGTTCGTTTTATCTTTACTGTTTTTGGCGGTCGATGCAAATCAATGCAGTTTGCATCGAAAGTAACTTTGACCGTGTGAAATATAAATTGAAAGCAACTGAAACGGCAAACTTACCTTATCGACGATGCCGTGCTCTGATGTGAATTGTGCCGAAAGTCAATGCCATTTTCTACTGGCATTTGTTGTTGTTGTTGTTGTTGATGCTGTTGTTGTTGCTGCTGCTGAAAGCCATGTGAACTCGGCCGTCCTGATCTCGTTGGGTTTTGTGGTGGTTGTTCGGTCGGCCCGTTCATGTGCATATTATTGAATGGAGCTGCTTTTCGGATCGATAAATTAGTTGCATTGGCTTCTCAGCGCAGAACTAAATCGTTTACAATTACCTTGTGCGTGTGGTAAAGATGTTAAAGGTATGGCTAAACGAGCATTTACTGCTAGCAAATGATCTCGGCGAGCTATTAGATTCGTGACATGATCCTCAAGTCGCACGTTTTCTGTTTTTAGCTGATGCAAACACGAGAGTAATGATGCAACTGCAGAAAAAATGGAGAAATTTAGGTTACGGAGGTCTAAGAAGTGCGCAGGGCTGTTCTTACTGTCAAAATGTTGTGCTTGTTCCATCAGAAACTGTGAACCTTGTTCCCACTGCCGTTCAAGCAATTGTTCTAAACTTCTTGGTGTGTTTCCGGATGCCGTTGGTTGACCATTTCCACCGAGCATTGACGTTAATGATGGCGCTGGAGCTTGTGCTTGTGCGTTTCTTGCCTGTGAATTTCGACGAAAACATTAAACGGGTGCTCCAGCAGAAGACAGTGCAAAATGCACATTTCTTTTACCTGTGCCTGAGCTTTGCCTGGAAATGGTGGTCCAACGAATTGACTAGCCGAATCCAGACTCGACGACGTATACATACTATTCGCTTCCAGTTCCATGTGTAATTGATCGGACATCTTTTGTGCCACACTACTCGCCGGATTCAATTGATTGCCCAGCATATGTGTAACATGAACCCCGTTCTGAAAGATTTTGAAATCCTTGGCTTCACCCGTCGACGGTGTATTCGGCTTTCGGGAACCACCTTCTGAATTGGGTGAACTGGGCGGCGAATCTTTAATCGCAATCGATTGCGGTGTTGACGCAGACGGCACTGGTGCTGTTGGTGCAGCAACCGGTGGTGCAGACTGGGCTTCGTAACTAAATTTCAAGCCACTGAACGAATTGTTAAATGCCATTGCCGATGTGTCCGGCGTTCTGGAAGTAGAAGATGGTGGAGTTTCAATCGATTGTGTTCGGGCTTTCTTATGCATCGGTTTGGTTTTATTTGTCGTGCCGACTGGTGGCGTGCCATTCGAGGCTGAATTGCTGGTGGTATTATTGGCTATTGAGTTGGAATCGGGAATTGTGGTGAAAGTTACGGGCGGTGAAGGGCTGGTCGACGGTGCAGCTGAACGCTTTTTGCCATTACGAGTTTTTGTGTCGGTTGAATGGGATCTGGGATGGTTAGTACGATTTTGGTTTTTCAAGTAGTTTTAAGTGCATTGTGTAAGTGGTTTAGTAGCCAGTTTGGTATTTAGTAAGCAGGAAATAGAATGCGAAAAGGAAAAGAATTTTCATTTAGTAAATATTCGTTATCGCAAATGTTTTACACACAAAACAGTAAGCAAATTAAATCAAAAGTCACGTTTGAGAAGCGACATCAAAATTTTGCAAAAAATTGTTTTTTGTTTCAGCAAAATAAACACACACTCAGACCTGAAGTGAAGCAACGAGTGCTGATTAAATCACACAATCCACAAAACTATACAAAACTATAACTAACTTTCTTTACATCACCATCGACAACACCAACATTTACCTGGATCTCCGTCCCACTGCCGTGGACTCTTCCTGTAACTGTGCAACTCGACTGTTCGGTTGCTTTTCGAACGTGATTTTCAATCCATCATCTTGACCGGCGCCCGAACTACTACTACTGGGAACGGGCGAAGATGTTCGCAGTACGCCCAAATTCGGTGCATTGATCACATTCGACGGAATTTGTGGCGAAAGCGTTGAATTCGATATGATCAGTGGTGATCGACGTTCGGTTGTATGATTTGGTGGTTGAGCGTTATTGACTGTGGCAGGACTTGAACGATTTGTTGAGGCATTCTGTGTGGGAATAGAGACGTGATTACAATGATGGAAGGTGAATCGATTGTTCAAGGTTGTTTTCGTCGAATTATAATCACTCGGTTCGTGAAGCACTCACTTTCACTGGGCTACTGAAAAAACAGGGCATACCATTCGGACAAACACCGCAAGATCGTGAGCTAGCCGAATTTCTATTTGTTATTGGGGACAATAAAAACAATAATGAAGCACACGATTCTCGTTGCCATTGAAATAATGTACCGTTCGATTTGATTATTGTTTTGCTTCTTCATTGTTTGTGGATTTCAAATTTTTTTTGTTTTGTTAAACGAAGACTACTAAGCGTACACTTTAGATCACTTTTGAACGCGTCAAATGTTAAAATAACGACAGGATGTCCGACTAAATATAATTTACAATTAATGGGAAAAGAAATCGTTTCAGAGGAAAAATATACAAACAAAAATGTCGAACTGGTTTGTAGCACAAAACAAAAATTATTGTCCACGAGAGTAATATGGTTCCAACGTCACAAAATGAATTAAAAAAAAAAAAATGTTTTAACAAAGGCACGAATCGATGTTGTGATTAGAATAAAATGTCGTCACAAGAGTGAAAGAGATCGATGCATGCTGCTAAATGAGATGTTGACTTGTACGGATGAGCATTTTAGGGCAATTAAAATTTGTGTTTCAAGGACTTTGAAACAGTCATGGCTTGAAGTGGTTCATAAGAAGAGAAAACATAAATTCCGTGTACGAGTAATTAGTTCACGTTTCTTGGAATACAAAGATCAAAAAAGCGTTGAACGCATAGCGTCAGGTGTTCAAAGCCAGGGAATGTTAGTCGTGAAATCGTTTTCGAGAATCTTCATGAATTTTCACTATTTCTGCGAAACTTGAGAATCGCGAAAATCCGAGAAAATTCACGAAAAGGTTTCCACGATTACAGGTTTTGCGACAAACACCCCGGATTGGCTGTCAAAACAATTTTTGAAAACAAAACAGTGACAGATCGGGGGAGAAAATTTCAATTGTATCTTCTGTAAAACAGGAGGGGCGAAAATGGACGTTTTCAGTCCTGAACTGTCAGAAGACAAAAACATTTTCTCAAGCACTTTTGAGTGGAGGAAAAAAGGTTAATCACACCGCGCTTATAAAAAGCGGATTTTTCGCAACTTAGGCGCGAAATTAGTCATTTTCTCACCTCAACTGAAATTTCGGTAGCCTTTGTTGTGAAAAAACGTGTTCATCTAAGGAAAATTGAATTTTGTCGGGTGACAAAAAGAACTTAGAAATACAATTTCCAACTTTTCTTCCCTCGTTTAACAAATAACTATTGACTCAAGTTGATAAAGCAGCCCTTGTAATCGTACAAATCTTTTCACGTATGTTGCCGAATGTTTCGACAGTTCATGGGAGATAATTTCAATTTTACTTCCGTAAAACAGGAGAAGCGAAAATGGACGTTTTCAGTCGTGAACTGTCAGAAGACAAAGACATTTTTCATGTGACGGGGTCGAAAATGAGGGAGTTTCGAGATTTTTCTGGGGTTTTCGACCCCTTACATGAAAATGTTTTTGAGTATCTGTTTTAGGCACTCACATCGTTCGGGCTACAACCTAGCGAAATTGCCTAAAAACAATCGTCCAAAACAGATACACAAATAGCTATTCTCAAGAGCTTTTGAGTGGAGAATAGAAGGTAATTCACACAGCGCATATAAAAAAAGGTTTTTCACAACATGGGCGAGAAAATAGTCATTTTCTCACCTCAGCTGAAACTTCGGGAGTCTTTGTTGTGAAAAAATGTCGTGTTCACCTCAGGAAAATTGGACTTTGTCGGGTGACAAAACAACATTAGAAATGCAATTTCCAACTTTTTTGTCAGAAGATTTTTGGAAATGACCCAAAGAAATTCGAAAAAGCCAACCTGGCCGGTACTAGACTGGCAATAAATGGTAAGCTACATTATGTTTTGATAATGTAAATAGCAATTTCATTCATTTCTGTAATAGTATTAGAAATTTTCTTGTCCTGCGTGAATGAGGACAATTTTGCTTATCAGAAAAATTTGATCAAATTCCCGAGCAGAAACGTTTGTAGTTTCAGACCAGGGAACATAATCCAATGAAATTTATCAAAGTGAATGTTAAATCACACTAGTTCATATACGAGGCGATTATACATGTTCTATTAAATGACGAACTGTTTATCGAAATTAACACAAATTTTGACTAACAAGAAGTGTTTCACAGTTGGTCGCACAGGTTTCGAGTTGAGTGAACTAGTTGCAGAACATAATTACATCAAATCGTGTACTTACTAGAACTGTTACAGGTACATTAGCGTTTGACAACGGCACCGATACCACTAGACTAGGCATCGCTGTTGACATTGTTGAAGCCGACGAGGACGACGACGCTACTGCCGTCGATGAGGCATTATATGCCGGCGATGATTGTAGCCGTACCTCATTAGCCGACAATTTCACATGTGGTAATTGCATGGACGTCTGTGTGATGACTTGTTGTTTCATCGACGATACGGCCGAGGCGGTTTGTTGTTTCTGCAGCTGGGCCGGTACGTTCGGACTGACATTCTGCAGATTCGGTTCCGTTACATTACTATGTGCGGTTGACACTGGCGTTGTTGTCGATGCAACAACGGGCGCTACTACTGTGTCGGTCTTTTGCTGAAATGGGAAATTCGGAATGCGAATTCGGATCGGCAGCAGTTTTGTTTCGGGTGGAAATTTGTCACGTTTTTGTTTTTTATGCTTTCGGCCGAACGTCATTTTGAATGATCGACGTACAATGCACAACTGACTTACAGTTTGTTTAATTCGGATTTCTCTACCGCAAAAAAAATCATATTTTTCAGGTAGTGGAAACAAAAATATTTCTGTTTTATGAGGGGTACGTTTAGGTAATAAAAGTATTACGAACGCTGTAGTGCATCACTACACATATACAAATGGGCCCAAGAAAGTAGAAAACGATTATCTCGTGTCAAAATATTTTTTTTTAAATCTTACACCGTGATTTGTGGCACGTATACATTGGAGCATGAGGGTTGATGTCCTAATTTCTTCTCAGTTCTGCTTTTATTTCAATTTACAATTTCGTGTAGACAACAAGGCATTGCGTATATGACTCGTCAATGTACACTTCACAGTTTACCAACTTTCTCAGAGAATTCACAATAAAAATCTCATCCGTCTATCGAAATCTTTACTTCAACGAAACAAGTTCGGGACAAACTTTGACATTTTCGTATTTTTTGATGAATTATCACCAATTCAATTTCTTCCGCACGATGTTATTCACCACATTAATACTTCCATGATAACTGGCAGTAATAGTGACTTAGATAAAATGGGAAATTTGACTCGATTTGACAATTTTTGCGGTCAGAATCTGAAACAGGATCCTTCTGTTGCAATGCATTTACCAGGGCCTATTATTGGTAATTTGAATAACGGAATTTACCTAATTTACCGATGAAATTACCAAATCGGCAATTGAAATTACCAAGGTCCTGGATCCTGGTATTTACCGTTGCAGTTCTCGCAATGTTTCCTATTCACATATTGTAGGCAAAAAAGGATGCCCCTTGCGAGGAGAGAATATTTCCAGAGGAGGGACAAAGGCTTTGATTTTCAAGCGATTTCAACAGATGTTTTCAAAAATGTTCTCAGGATTAAATCCTAAGTAAATTCAGGAGTTGTTAAGCACCGCTTTTAAAGAGTCATTGAAATTCAGCCTTTTAAGTCGTTGAGTACTTTGGAGATTTAAACGTTGGACAGAGTGGTGTTGGACCTTGTTACGCATATTCAATTTTGGAGCCGAACCAAGTCTCGATAAATTTTACATTGACACTTTGATGCATAACCTACAAACTCAGAGTAGGGAGCACCGTAAGAAGTACGAGAACGAATCGTACCTGTGAGTTGTGACAAAAGATGGAAGGGTGGATCTGTGAAAAACTTCGATTTTTGCGTGATATACTTTATGAATGGTCCGAAATCTCAATAAGGATGAGCTGTACCTCGTACACACCTTGCTTTATTTCTACGATTATTAAAAAAAATATCTTACGTCAGTTGGTGTGTGTGCTTCACACGTTACTTGCGCCGAAAACAGTTCTTTTCATAATTCATGCACTTATTTCGATGCATTTCAGCAGGTGAAATCCACTACAAAACTCGGGATAAAAGTTGAAAAGCAACGTTTTCGTCTGTTCAATAACCTCGGCTTCGCCACAGACCAACAAAATTCACTCGACATGCGGAACGCACTAAAATGTTTCAACGACATGGAAAATGTTCTTTCAACTAAACTAAACGATTCCCAAACTCAGATAGGATAGATGCTGGAATCGTCATAAAACCGTTCAAGTTTAACAGTCCAAACTTCTTCGAAACCCTTGCTTAGCGGAGCTAGACGAATCGTGAATGAAATACGGATGTAATTGGGACTTTAACGAATGGACTCGCATGGAGTAAGCTTGGCAACAAAACCAATTTCTTGGGAAAATTTGAAAATAAAATCAATTTGTCCTTCGACCGACCAATGAACGAGCTGGCAAGCATTCAAAATGTCTGATCATTTTGATCAATGGACAACTTACCTTTTTCATAGTTTTTTCATCACCCATTGTGTCCGTTCGATCCATTGAAAGCGGAACTAGCGTCACCGACACGTCTTTTATCAAGTCTCTGCGTGATGAAAACAGATTTTTTCCCCAATTAATTTCAATCAAAACCCACTCAATGTCAGACATCACTTACTTGTTTATGTCTTCTGTACTGGAATTGGCTGACGTAGACTTGCTGCCATCGGCCTTCCGTTTCTTAGCTACCGTCATTGTTGGCACTGCAGAAGTCGCTTTCAGATTATCGCTGCCAAACACCGATTCCGAATTCACAACCACCGTCTCGGTGAAATTTGAGGTGGTAAATTTTTGGCCCAAAGTTTCTTTGGCCGTGGCATTCATGTCTTTCATGTTCGAAATGATCAGCGATGATGATGCTAAATTGACACCGCCTGAACTGCTCCCCGTATGTTCTGCACTATCTTTACTACTGGCTTTCGATGATTTTCCACTCTTACTGCTATCTTTGTCATGTCCTTTGCTTGAGTTCGTCACTTTATGAACACTTTTGCCATGTTTGCCGTCCTTTTCTTTTAGATTGATCAGCGAAACTTTAATGCTACTCGTCGGTATCGTTGACGGCTGAGCGCTTGCAATGACTGTACCGGTCGAGCCAGTCGATCCAGCAGTCGCACTTGAACTTCCAGCAGTTACGTTCGTGCTGCTTGATGCTTTTGAGCTTCCGCCCGATTTTCGTTGTTTTGACGATGTGGACGCACTTGACTGAATTATTGCCGATGGTTGCGATACTGATTTCAGTGAAGCAGACGTTGACGCAGTGTTATGATGACTGCTTGGAAGAGTTTCAGATTCTTTCTCTGGTGACGATGGCGGATCGCTGGATCCGGCTTCGTTCGTTACTGGTTTATACGGTGGAATGGTCTTGACGTTTCCACCTTTCTTCTGTTGAACGAAAAATGAGATTTTGATTTAGAAAAGTTGGGTTTTCTCTGAACGGAAGTCGCGGAACTTACCAATTTGCTGTAATGATGTTGACAATAGCCGCAATACTTGACATTGTCCAAGTAATTACCGGCCTCCTCGCACAGCAATCCCAATGCTTGGGCACATGTAACGTGGAACTGTTGCTTGCAACCAGATTTGTTGCATTGCATACACGCTCCTACGTGGGCTTTCGATCCCTTTCCGATTTCCTGGCATATATAGCAGGCTGAAAGTAAAAGTGGAATTGGAACATTACAAAAAAATCGACCGGATTCCGAAGAAGCAAAGGGAATACAAACTTTTTGAATATCGTTCCTGAGGTATTAATTGCAAAATGATCGGTTCCATGGTCGTAACGTTACCGAACCGCACTTCTGGTATGTACAGTGCACATACCACATGCGCCCATCCTTGATTGTCAGTCTTTTTAAGAGCCCCATCTCTTGACGGACACAATTCACATCGAACTCGAGCCGACCGTTCTTGACTCTCACATTTGCGACAAAACCATGGTCCCGTCGGCACAGTCACAATGCCGTAGCAAGCCTGATGTACAGCTACCGTACAATTTTGGCCATCACAATAGACGAGCGGGTTTTCAGGCCAACCACGTTCGTCCGAGCATACACAACAACCCCCAACCATCTCCTTCATGCTGGTCCGGAGCCTAGGTATCCGGCATGCTTACTACAGATGCCACATTGATACATATAGAGTGCGTCTTCAAGAGTGTTGATTGAATGAAAAATAAATGACGAAGGGACGACAGCTCAGCTGTCAATGAGTAAATACAATCAAAATTGCAAATTGATTGACTGCGTTCATCGATGTCTCTTCACTGTGTGTATAATAAGCGTCTCCAGATCGAATGTAATTACTCGAAACTCTGACTGAGTGAACAAGTGTTCGATGAATAATTAAAAATAAATTAAAATGACCGTGTGGTGGATTAGAAATATGTGTCTTTTTTGGCGCTAGAATGATGAACTTTTGTCGATGAATTGTAAAACTAAAATTTATATTTTTCAATCACGGTAAATGTTGAAAATAAAAACAATTTCCAGGAATTCACTCATCACACCATCGCACTATAATTCACACAAATTATCAAATAAATGGTTCGCTTGTCTAGCGGTCGCGTTATTTGTTTTTTATGTCAAAATACACAGTGAATTTTTTTTGTTTGCGGGGGAACCCTTCTTAAACTACAAACATCAAAAACACTTTCAAATTCTGCGAAATACATCGCTTTGATGTACACAATGCATTCGGCCGCTATCCGAATCGATGTTTCACTGAAAATTTTTGCGTTTAATGTTGAATTTCACTGAAATACTCTGGTTTAATTCGGAAAGTTATTGATAACACACAATTTTAAACTGCAATAAAATGAACATTTAAAATGGAGACCAGGTCTGTGACACTTCGAACGATTTTTTGTTTATTTTTGTTAGGTTGAATTTCCATGTCAAACTGTGCAATACCGGTATAGTACCTTTTAGACCGTTACCAACAATACCGCAAAATACAGCGCAAAGTTTTGAACCGGTGGCGGATGGTACGTTAACATGTCATAATTTCCAAGTTATTTTTGATGACAAATTAAGTATCACTTTTAGCTGATCTTGATCTGGTTATGAAGACTACAGATCGCATTGTTCAGATTTTCATGCAAAAATATTAGATCCGCTATACCTTCCAATAAAGGAAAACTGTGAAGCTTCAAACTTCTTTCATCGATTTCCCTCGTGTTGTTAACTTATTTCATTGATTTGACACGGAATATAGGTTCTTGCACTTCTATAAGTTTCGCTTGTTAAATTTTAAATTCAATTCAAGCTCCGTATACCATATCTGTCCTCGGTGACTGTTGAGGACAGACTAAATGCCATTGATCAGGATGAGTGGTTGGAATGACGGAAAAACCGGAGAAAATTCCCTCGATATTGTATAACCAATATTGCGGGAAATTGCTGCGGTCTTACATCAACCACAATTTTAAAAGTGAGAAACCATAACTCGATACCCATGTTTCAGGGAATTATATCGAAACTCACTTTTGTATTGTTTGTCGTGAGCAGAGTGGTTTCGTAGTCGAATCCAATTAAAAAGTTACTGTTACGAAATAGTTACGAAAATAGTTGAAACTTATTCTGCTCCTGTGTAACAAAACATCGTTCGTAAACCCTTAAAATTTACTACTATACTTCTCTAAATAAATTAATCAAAATCTGATTACTTTTGTAAAAAAAAACAACTTTGGGACGAGTAGTATGATTTGCTTATACACCGAAAACCTAGTAAAATAAAGCAATTAAAATATAATCAGAAAGGAGTGGATAGTAGATGCGTTTAACGAGTATATCTGGTAAAATAAGTGGTACACACACAACCCTACACAACCAGTTCTTACACGTAAATTCAACATGACAAAACCAAATAAAAATCCATTTTTTGCAGAGTTCAACCGTTTTGATTTTACGCACCGAACGGTTTCGTTCGGTGTTGAAAACGCGCGTAATTCAAAATTCAATTAGATTCAATGTTGAGACTACACTTTTATGTCTTTACCTCAACCGGTCGTTTTGTTGTTGGATTGTTGGAAATAAGATTGGAAATGGAAGACGACATGTTATGGGAAAACCGATTCTGATTTTCGTTTCATGAGAAAATTCAAAGAATTGGCGCGAATTTGATTTGAATGTAGCATTAAATTTTTGGTTTGATAAAATTGAGAATTGATTTGATTTATATGTGGAATTAACTGAATTTTTCGGAATGAGACACACACAGCAAGAAAACATTACTTTCAACAAATTATTTAGATTTCAGTGTTTAGGACATCCTAATCCCGGGTTTTATGTGTTTTATCGTGAAGTCTGGCCAAAATACAATAAACGGTTGCAGATCTTAATCTTTCAGCTCTTCCTGAAGATTGACTGTCGGATCTATTACTTCAATTAATCTAACCATTTACCATCTAACCAAGAGATTGAGTTAAAATCTTTTACCTCATTCTTCGAACATGTTCTTTACTTTATGAGTCCACATTTTAGTAAGAGCTTGCGCGCTGTTTATTCATACGTTGTGCTTACTGATGTGATTATGACGCTTAAACTGCGCAAATCCTGAACGCGCTACAATGACTCAAAAATATATATAGTAGAAAAAAAATCAATGGCACAGTCCCTTAAGGGTTAAAGGGATAAAGGGCGTGTCTAACTAGTAAACTAGTAACTAGTAATTATTGTCTATGTCCAGAGGCGCCGACTTTGAATTCGTTCATGGGGGGCTCATGGGGGGCAAAGAGCACAAAATGATAAAAAAATTGTGAAAAACCCTAGGAATTTAAAGAAGTTTTGCATTGTCATGGGGGGCCCCCCCCCCCCTCGCCCCCCCATACTCGGCGCCACTGTCTATGTCAAATAGATGAGTATTACCATCCCTTACCATTTACTAATGGTATGGATGGACGGTAATTAACAAACGTTATTAGCTGTTGGTGAGCGTTAACAATAATTCAATTTACCGATATTTTCATGGAATGTTAGCAATTTCATGAAATAACCAGAGAAATGATAACAGATGGCGTTGTGTAGGGTCACAGTAAAAATGCACACTGGCCAAGGTAATTTTCTGTAACCGTTTTATTTTGAAAATAAATTTCCTTTTCCAAATTTTCAACTGTGAATAGCTACTATATTATGAGAAAAGTAAAGCCTAAGAGAACATCAGTCATTTGTAACACCAATATGTGAGTTAAGTATAGAACGATTCCCTTGCTACTTACCAATAACATTTCTTAGCTATTTCCATAAACGTTCTTCTCTCCTCATTCCCATTCATCATTCAAGTTTGTGACTTTCATGACGCAATAATATTCGCATATATATGACATCATGAACGCCAATTTTGTGACAACATCAACCGTTTCCTCCCACTACATTTGTCTTTTATTGTCAGTTCGGTCCTTTTTACACTCCAAAAAGCTTTATATTAAAGAAAAAAAAGTCTTGTACAATGTACAGTGGTAAATATACGAATTGAATGTACGATGTACGTGCTTTCTTACGAAAATTGTTAACCCGTCGATGGAAACTTTTTAGTTGCAGGTATTAGGAATGCTGTTTGGTGTTGGTGCGTTGTTAAGGACATTATGTTTTATAGGCGAGCATATTAGATTGTCAACATTCGTCTCTACATTTTCTTATATTGTTTGATGAAAAAGTGCAAAGTGGGTAGTAGCATTACATAGCCTCTGATTTCTGGTCACGGTCGGTTTAGGCAACGAATCCACTATACCACTTAAATCCGTAGAAGTAAACGTTACAGTACATACATCATTATCGGGAAATATATTATCCTCGGAAAAGCGCATGTGCCGTACAAGCGAAAACCGACGCATGAAAAATATATCGGTCAATTCGTATAACCCCCCAGTCAGTGGAGGATCTTCATGTATTTGTTTGGCAGTTTGTATCAGTGTATAAGTGTATACCAGCAGTGATTTATTGAAGTTTTCATTCATTCAGAAAATTTGGAATCGTGTAATGAATTTGATTAAAAATCCGATCCGTTCATTGTTTCCCATTTTGTTTCATTTTTATTGTGATGAAAATTCAATCATAAATTTGTGTATGCCAGAATTAAGTTGAATTAAAATCGTTTTATCATTTGTGTTTGTTGGAATTGGAATAGAATTGGGTTTTTGTTGGGGGAAAAATATTTTTCGTGAATGTTAAAAAAAAGTTTCTTTTTTGTACATCAAAGCCCCGAAGTTAAATGTGCGGATAGAAGAGAAAAGTGTAATTTCGAATTGAATTTTCGTTTCCATCGGTAATATGAAAATCGTTGCTGCCACATTCGACATTTTCATGGAAAAAACATTTTTCATGGAATTGAACTGCATACACGGCAAAGTATGTAGTTAAATGGGAATTGAAACCGAACGAAAAAATTATTATGAAAATGTAAGGCCTCCGCTTTCCTGATTTTTTTTGGTAAGGCGTTGGCACACACAGTTTAAAGACAAATAAAATATTAGTTTGAATGATATCGTCTACGGCAAATTTGATTCCTCGACCGAAGAATCTCATTACAGGTATGTGTGAACAGTTGAACATTGTCTTTGTTTTAAAAGATGAAAATTGTCAGATACATTCGGATGATGAAAGTTACAAAATTAGCGATTGAAGCTCATTGAGACAATCATCGTAATTGTCACAATCGACGTACTATACATTTCTGAATGAAATTAATTTTGTTTTTTTTTTTTCTCTCATTGAACAATGAAATGATTTCATTGTTCCAACGTCACCTATTATAATTACAAAAGAAAATGTGTTCCACTACAACTTGTGTCTATTGCACCCCCGGAGCCATACAATAAAAATCCTTTAATTATGTGAGAAAAAACACGTATCCATTACAACATAAAAACGAATAATTTAATGTGACTATTGGTTTGTCTCGTATGCTTTTAATTAAAAATTGATATTACGTGATTATCGGATGAACTTTGGCCATACATATCTAGCAGGCTAGATATACATGTATTCCAAAGCCCACGCATTTTCAAATATAATTTCCAACAAATACAATTTTCCCCAGGCAATTCAATAGAATTTCGCATCAGCTACTAAACATTCCCATGGTAAAGAGGACATAAAATACATATATAGGAAAATAGACGTTGTAAATACGTACAATTTTTTTAACACAATTTTATCGCATTTTAATACGTGCGATAAAAGTTCAATTGTGCCAGTAGTGTGTGCTATTGTTGTGATTATATTTTACGACACTCACTCCTTTTCACTTATTATATGAGGTTATTTATATGCTGTCCCATTAATGCTTAATTTCTATTGAATTATCATTTAATGGAGGCGTTTTGCCTCGGATGTATGCTCTAACGATTAAATTATAATTAATTGAGGAACATTGGCGTCTTAATTGTATTGAAGGTTAATTACAGTTTCGTTTTTTTCGGAATGTTTCGGATACGATAACCATGAAGGGGTTTCAGTTTGTTGATAAATTTGTACGACAATTTTCCACAGAAACTATTGGTCGTACAAAAATAACTTTAACTTTGAGTCCAGCGATCTAGTAATAAATGATTGACCTATTTAATGAGCGGTTACACAGAACGTATTTCAATTACATGAGCTTGGACTTCAATCCATTTAAAAAGAAGGCAGCACTCATTTTGGGTCCTGTAGCATGAAAAATCACTGAAATTAACAAATTAGCAAGCATATATAGAGACAATAACAACTTTTTGGCCGAAAAGATGAGAAAAATCTCAAAACTTACTCAT
This sequence comes from Bradysia coprophila, assembly GCF_014529535.1. Taxonomy (NCBI): domain Eukaryota; kingdom Metazoa; phylum Arthropoda; class Insecta; order Diptera; family Sciaridae; genus Bradysia; species Bradysia coprophila. The sequence continues at coordinate 12,482,083 of NW_023503493.1, read as the reverse complement.
TTTTGGTCCTGTAGCATTGAAAACTGCTGAAATTACCTCCAGACACTGTTTCTAATGTTTACATTTATTAAGATTTTCCTTGAAAATTCAACAATTTTCGAATGTCGTCTACTCTTCTTGATGTCTTTCTCAGAGAAAATCTAATAAAGGAAAATTTCAATTTATTTGTTAATCTCTTATATTGCATATTGCTTCTAGCTATCAACAGTCTGATAAAACAACATTCAAATCAAATGGATTATCGAGACAATAAATCAAAAAAACAAGATTTGAAAATCTAAACAGTTGCTCTGTTTGTGGGGAAACAATTTCCTTTAATTTCTTAAATTTTTCCACATTTTCCTAGACTTTTCTAAATTTTTAGAAAAATATTTTTCTCAATTTTAACAAAAAAACATGTGAAAATTTGAAAAAAATTCCAGAAAATATTTGAGAATGTTATCCAAAAATAGTTCCTGCTTTGAATACTTCAATAATATTAAGAAAATACCGTTTAATTACCTCAATTACCGGAGCAACTCGTCTAATTGTCGGACTCGCCTTATTTCCTTTCAATTTCTTACAATTCCTATTAATTCCTGTCAATTCCTTTTAATTCCTGGCAATTCCATTTAATTACCTCAATTACCGGATCAATTCATCTAATTGCCGGATTCACTCTACTTCCTTTCAATTCGTTTCAATTTCTTTCAATGGGTGACTGAAGTTTTGACAAGTTATTTTTAATCGACGTAAAACATTATTCTAAACAATAAATTTTTCAACGGTATGTCTCTAAAATGCACTGATCTTTTTATAAGTTCGTCTAAACTTCGAAACGTACAGTAAAAAAATTACAAATTGACGGCCCTATATTTTTGATTTTACACTATTTTTAGAAATTCTTTTGATCAGAATTGTCGATACCCATGCAGTTCTTGCTGCATCGAGACTGGAAACGGCCTCCGGCACATTTTAGGCGGCTGACAAAATTGGGTCGATTTAGGGTCGCACTTTGTAAACAAAATTAATTTTATAAAAAAATCTGTGCATTTTAGAGGCATACCGTAGAAGCATTTTTTTGCTTAGAATAACGTTCTGTGTCGAATTGGTCAAAACTTCAATCCCCCATTCCCTTTCAATTTCTATAGATACTAACTGTCAATTTCTTCCAATTCCCATTAATTCCTGTCAATTCCTTTCAATTCTTGTCAATTCCGTTTAATTACCTCAATTACCGGATCATCTAATTGCCGGATTCGCTATACTTCCTTTCAATTTCTTCCAATTCCCATTAATTCCTGTCAATTCTTGTCAATTCCGTTTAATTACCGGATTCTCCATCAATTCCGAGCAGGGTGTGTAATCAATTACCCGAGTGGTTTCCCCCTCGCAAAGACGACAACAAGCGATGAGCTCTGGCTAGTGTTAGACTTTTATCAAACAACTAATTTACAACTAAGTAACGATTTAATGACGTTGTTGCATAGCCATGTGAAGTTATTTCACAAATTTCTCAGTATGTGAATAAGCATAGATCTCTACTGAGCATACTTATTTACTGTACATTGTGGCACTGGACAATTAAAACAGTGTTCCGACATAACGGTACTTTTTCGATCACTGACATAACGTTACGAAATCGTATAAAATGTAACGTTACCATTAGAACCAAAAATTTAAAGGTACAGGGCCCTCTTAATCAAACAAATTGACAAATTAAAATGAAAAATCATATATTTAAATGTGTATGTGTATGTGACAGCTTCGTGTATAGACTGTGATGATCAGAGCGAGAAAACCGAAGACTAGTTATTATAACTTGCCTTGGGGTAATGGGGTATTTGTCAAAATATCTCTTTCTCTTTCATCATTACACTCTATAGACATAAAAGGGACTCTTAATGTCAAAAGTAAAGGGACTCAAAATGTCAAAAGAAAACTAAAGTTGACGTTTTCGTTTTAGTGGTGTGTGTGTTATTATTTTTCAATGAATTTCGAGTCATAATTCCTCTATGGGTACAGCACGTACCGTTATAGAGGTTGTATACGACACCAGTAATGTTTGTTGTTGTAAAACCATCGATATAATATTGGGTAGATTGACGCTCACGAAGAATGGAAATTCGGAAATATGTATATCACACACACAACGACACAAAATTTTAATCACAACACAAAATAAAGCGAAAGGACAATAAAAAATTCAAACAATAACTTTGGAACTTTTTGTAAAAGTTAATGTTTGATTTTTATTGACTTTTCCAGCGAAAGTTTATGCAAGAACATCAGCTACAAGATTAGAATTTATTTTTAGGCAAATGCGCTCTGAAGATGGTTTAAGATCAATTTATTGAAGGATTTTATCGTTGAAGGACTTGTGGTGAAGGACTCATTTAAGTGTTATTGGGAAAATTGAATTGTTTCTGTTAGAATCCTCTTTAGGCCACGGTTCAAAACCTATGACAAATTCACGCCGTAAGTTCGGTTGAAATTCAAAATGCAAAGTGCTGAGGTCTTTCTAACGTAGCGTCATTTTCATACAATGAAGCGTTGAAATGTACTTTTCGGTTCACTTTTTCATCAAATCGTTCACTTAAAATTCAAATTTTAGGCACACTTACGGCGTGAATTATAAAATTATTGGATAAATACGAAAGCGTTGTACTAAGACTTTAGTTTTGAAGTCCTAGAAGCTCGTTAGGGCGCCGATGGTAGTCGTGTCAGACAAGTTGAAAACTTGAAACCTTGAACATTTCAACAAAATTTTATTTTTTAAACATTCATCATTTGCGACCGCAATACCTTCACGTAGGATTTGACATCAAGTTAGATTTTGTACGACGAGTGACGTTCTACACATGCACTAGATACTTAGTGCCCGTCTAGGGATCAGAAAGAAAAGTATTTGTACCAGTTTATCGAATCGTTTACGCAAATGTTTCAAAATGTGGGTCTATTAGACTCAAAGTGCCGTGCAGCACCGTTCTATGCTTAATAGATTAGAGATAATCTTATTTGCCTGATTCATAAAGGACCCTAAAATCCATCTAAAAATGTTTAAATTTCAGACGAGGAACAACAACAGGATGAAATATCTGGAGAGAAAACTCGAAACAATAGCAGTGGACGATCGGCAGCCCTCGAACGAGCCTACGTCCACGACGTTTATGAGAATTGTGTAGAGCCAACCGGATCGATTCGACCGAAAGTTGCCCAATTCCTAGCGGCCTTAGAGCCCTCATCACTGGTTTGCGATGTGGGTTGCGGCAATGGTCGATATTTGAACAGTTGTAATCCGCTAATTTATACACTCGGCATAGATCGATGTTATCGATTGGCCAAACTGACGAAATCGAAAGGTGGAGAGGTAATAAGCTGAAAATCTACTGCCGTTTCAAGTGAATGTAAAACAAAACGACTCGCAATTTCAGGTGGCGTTATGTGACAATTTAGAATTGCCATTTCGCGATGAGACGTTCGATGCGGTCCTATCTGTCGCTGTTGTACATCATTTTGCGACGACTGAAAGACGAGTCGGAGCTATACGAGAACTCGCTAGAATACTTCGAATCGGTGGACGTGTTATAATTACAGTGTGGGCATTGGAACAGAAACAACGACGTTTCGAGTCACAAGATGTACTCATTCCGTGGCAACCACCGAAAAGCAGAAGTACCAATATTTCGGATGATGGTTCGAGGGTCCCTATTCACAATAAATTGTTAGAAAGCACTAACCGTTTTCAATTATAGAAGACGAAGAAGACTATCTTCCGCCATACCATGCATACACTGAAGACTCGACCAACTCAAGTCGTTCGGCTGGAGATGGAGACAGTTCTAGCTTATCGTCTTCGCCTGGGGAATCGTGCTACAGTTTTGTTCGACGTGCCATACAGGTAATTGCGTAACATTGAGTATTGTGAATGTGTCAAAGATTACACTGAAAATTCCAGAAACTCGCTGGAGGAAAACGACATCCGTGGTTCCTCGACTCTTGGAACTCAAAAGACACCAAAAATGGAAGTAGTCTAGACTACGAAGACGCGAAAGATTTACCGATAGAATTGCGTCGATTGGAAGACTTTGAAGATTTTCCAGAGCCCCCATTATCAGCGGGTCTGAAAAGTCGGAGTCTCGGCAGCATATTGAATCCGCCACCACGTCAAATAGTTCGTTCGCGTTCGAGCGTTCCAAGTTTGGGAGCACAAATACCGGAAAATAAGCCAGCACAACCATCGATCGACAAACGTCGACCCAAACTTGTTAAGCAGAAACAATCAATTTACGATGAGGCGTTCGTCCTGCCGGAAGAGAACTTCACTGATGAAGCCAAACCCTATTTGCGTAAACAGAGTTCGTTGAATGAAGAGTTAATGGCCGAAAATCGTATTCGTGAGAAGGAACGGGTACGAAAACGCATCCAGAAGCAAATATCACTCAACGAAGCCTTTTTGTGCCGTTCAGTATTTACGAAGAGATTGCAAGTGATCCGAGAGGGCTTCACATCCAAATTAAAAACATCGACGGGAAGTTTGGAAAGAGTTACGAAAAGTTCGTTGGAAAAGATCATGCAGAACTTTAAAACTAGCCAAGAAAGCACTGAAACCGCAGTATTAAAAGATTCCACACAGACGGGATCGTCGCCGAATGTTCCAATCAGCGGTACAATTAAGTATGGAAATAACAATGAGAAAGAACCGAAGACACGGCGACATTCCAGAGAGAGTGGATCAGATTCATCGAAGGAAAACAGCTTGACCAGTGACACCAGCATCGATGAGGACAGTTTTGCATCTGTGATTTTTGTTGGCAACAACAAACCAGAACAGCAACCGAACAATGAACCAACAAATAATATAAGAACGCCATCAGTGCCAACATCCCCACTAACCATGACCTGTCCGACACCAGCCCATTCACCAGCTCCACTCATATGTAAATTACAAACGAAATCTTCAGTGGACGAAGCACCGACTCGTTTCCCATTCGATCAAGCGCACATCCACCAGTCTGACGACTCAAGCAAAAACTTTTTAAATCAAAAACTATCGCCAAAATTCCAACGAATCACCAAACAGATCGTTAACAATTTGCCACAAATTCCAAAATTCAAGCGAACAATGAAATTTCCGATGGTACGACGCACAAACGAAGCCAGCCCAGCCGTGCCGAAATTGGCGATTCCGATTGAAATTTTCAATCCAGAAACGGACGATTTAGATAGTGATTCCAGTGAACCATCGTCACCGGACTCCATAGATAGTGTGATCAGTGTACCGAAGCTGATCAAACCGAATGACAATGATTCGCAATCGGTAAACAGTTCGGACAATGTTGAGGTGACGAAGTCACCGACGGAAACGGCGACCGAGCCGGAATCGAATGGCAAAACGAATGGGGACGCGCATGATGTTAATTTTGTGAATAGGCAACATTTAGTGGATTTTGCGGAAAAGCTCAGTGCTCAATTGCTGAAGGAATTGGACGGCGAGGCTAACATAGTTGACGAAGACATTGATCAAAGTATAAGTGATATTATTAACGATAAACAATCAATTTTTAACTTAGATGATCCGTACATTAAAAAGCTCAATGGTGAAATGAAAGACTTAAATTCATTGCGCGAAGAGCTTCGGGAGCGTCGTTTAATGTTAGCTAACTTAAATATGCATCAATACCAAAATAATTCGACCAGTTCAACCATCAAGGAGGAGGACGAATTATCACCGAAAAACGAACCGGAATCGGATGAACACAGGGTAATATCCAATTATGATATGGCATTGTTAATCGAAGAAGATACGGAAAATGAAAACGATGACGATGATACGAAATGCGATGGACCAAAGACGAATGGTAACGTCAAAGACGACGTCAATTCGTCGGATGATCATGACGATGATGACCAAAAGTTCTGTCAAGACGATATTGCTTCAATTATTAATAGTAACGATAATCTAAATGTTAGTTTAAGTAGCCAGCAAAGTTTGAACATTAGCAATGCTAGCAGCAATGCGCCCGGACTATCGAATTGTAAACGGAAACGGTCGCAACAACGATCGTCCGAATCGAAAGATTCGTGGCCACATTCGAATAGCACAGCATCGTTGGACAGTCCATCCGTTGGTGGTTCATCCACACACCATCGATATTATCATGTGTTTCGGGAGGGTGAATTAGATGCGCTGGTGGAACATGTAGCCAGTTTGCATATTGTATCGTCGTATTATGAACGAGCGTCGTGGTGTGTCGTAGCCGAGAAAGTGCAAGTTTGGACAATTTAGAAAAATTATGTGATGAGTTGATCAGCGGGAGTTCATCAACAGAACAGAACACAGCCGACACGTTGGCAAAATAGAGAATTTGAGAGCGTAATGTTGAAAATCGTTTACAATTAGAGAAATAGGTTGATAAGATGTGCGCCGGAAGAGTTAACCGGTTTTAAAACGGTACAAAACCACACGGTTAATTTATATATAGTTTACACATAAGTCGAAAGCTCTTGAAAGCTTTACGCTGGACAAAAGCTTGGTTGATGAATTTCACAAAATAAAACTAAAAATGAAAGAAAAAGAACTGCCTCTCGCTTTAAGCTAAACAATTCATTTCATCGAAGTAAATAACGATTTTGTGTGAAAAATGGTTTACACGTTTGTATACTTTTTATGTAAAGTGTCGTGCAGTTGATGTATACAATTTTTTCAATTTTTTCACGTGTGATGTATAGTCGTTTTTTTAATGTGAACAGTTTTGGTTTTGCTAGCTGTTTTCTTACGACTAATCGTATTTGATGTTCGTATACCACACACACATTTTGTTTTAAAAACAGATTTTAGAGTAACAAAATGTTAGTTACAATTCCTTCGAAACTGAAAATATTATGAGTTCTTTAGCGATGTTAGAGATCAAATCCAACGAGCAACGTAGTACTGACAATTGTTTATTCGTTCAGGTTATGCGCAAGATGATAATAATTTTCGAAAAAGATTCTTCTAAATTCAATCTTTTTATTCGAGTTCATTTCCGTTGCCTGCCATGCTGGAGAGGTTTCGAAAGCCTTAAGTTTATTTTTGTATTTCATCGGAGAAGTGGAATATTTTAGTCGAACACAGAATAAGCTTAAAGCTCTCGAAAGATATTTAAAAGCAAAGACACTGTGTTTTGCGTAATAAACTGACTACCAATATCGTCAAGGAAAACATTTTCTTGAGGTGATAGTAACTCCAACGGTTTTTTGTGTCGTGCACCAACGACAGAGCATTGTTTCAGAAAACCTATTTTCTCAAATTCTTTATACCAAACGCTCTATAGTAATACCACTGCTCATTCCTATTCAGTTCTGGGCCTATATCCTCGCTAAAATAACCCAAAACAGTACACCTAGTTTCTAATTTCAATTTTTTACTTAAAATCTTACGTCCACGTTAAAAACGTAAACTTTTATCTCCAATATTTTTCAAGTGGAGATCAAAAGTGCAATCTCTGAAATGGAGATTTTAAAGAGGAAATGCGGCATGCATTCTAGGAACATTAGGGAGAAGTAGAGTAGATGATTTTTATTTATTGTAATATTTATTTGTTGATGAAAAGATCGTTTTTTTACTGACTGCGCCTTTGTGAGCAGTCTTTTTTTTCGCTTGTTTAAATAAATAAATGGAATTGTTAAGATTTTAAGGCATCGCAAATAGTCTGAAAATCTAAAACTGAGAGAAAACCCCTTATACGAAAGGAATCTGAATAAGCAAAAAATACATTTTAAAAAGTCAAATCGCACACTATACTACTACTACTATTAACTGCTACTAATATTATTGCATTTACCATACCAACATTAACTTGTTTACATTCTGAGAGACGCAACAAAACACTTATAACATACAACTAAAATGGATTATTGTTAACAGAAAGCTTAACTACACTTAACCGCGCCTTGATTTATAAATTTTAAAATAAATTTCAAAATTTGGAAAGAAGATTTACCTAACAAAATCACACATTTCTACAACATGGACGACGTAAATTGAACAAATAAAATAATCAGTCGAGCAAAAAGCTCCCCATCAATAATTTTTGTTTAAAAGAGGTGCAATTTACGAAAGGCATTTACAATGTTAAATATGGTCAAATGTTGTTAATTCATCCTAGACAGAGTTTTTCCATCGGAAATGGAGTAAGCAGGTTCGAGAGTTTGGTAAAGCCACCCGAGCGAGAAAAAAAAAATCGCCGAAAAAGTATATACGTATTTTCAGTATAATTTTCAATTTTTGTCCATACAAAATACGTATTTGACCTGATACGTGTTTTGTATGGAGGAAGTACAGTACGTATGCTTATGCATACACTTATTGTGCGTATAGAGAGGTACATCAATTTTAAAATGCATTGGTTTGAAACATTCTTGGAAAGTATCTTCCCATTTTTTCGGCTAATGTCTTCGATTTCATTTTAATTTTGGTAGTAGAAATTTTATTCGAAATTAGACTTTCCACAAATACATTACGAATTTTCGTAGTTTTCGACTACCACCTGAGCGCCAGAAATTTTACTATGGATTAAGAATGCACTACTAAAGCCAGAAAATTTCTTTAACTGTAGAGTTTTGAGCATTTTCAAGAATTTCGAAAATTTCAAGAACATCTAATTTCTTGGAAGTTTTGATTTTTTTTTGAAAAATTCATGAATTTCGAGAATTTTCATAAATTTCAATAATTTTCAAGAAAATGAACTCTTACCACTTGAGCCTCCAAAATTGACGTATGATTCATAGTGTTAATGCTTGTAGCAGTGTTGTGGTCTCGGACAAAATCGCGTCACTAAGTTCCACGACTCGAAATAACGTCAAATATAAACTATTTTCTAAAGTTAACCGAACCCAGAAAAAATTAGCTAAAGAAGACAATGGTAAACAGAAAAACTTTTTAAAATTGAAGATCTTATGCAACTCCAAGGTTGTTACTAAAGGTGGGTGTTGTACCAAAGTTTTACCAAACCGCTTGCTTAATCAATGGAATAATCTTTAAAGAATCCTATTGATTGGAAATTTTAAGAAATGACTTTGTAAATGGCATTGAAGACTTATACCAATTTTCGTCGAAGTTAAGAATTTACATAAATCAAAAAATTACTAGGACTCGGCTTAGATATGAAAGCCTAGAAATGATAAAAAAAAGTTAGAAATATCTTCCACGAAAACTGAAATTTTAGTGTCCAAAGTGACAAACAGAGGATACGCTACTATAACAAAAGAGAAATTATATTTAAACAACAAAGAATTAAAAGGGAACCTATTTAGAATAATAAAAGATGTAAAAGGATAAGGACAAAACACTTACAAATTTAATTGTTTTAATCATAATTCCATTTTACTATGGTTTAGGTTCAGTAATCATTCGAAAAAATGAAATTTGTAAATAAGAAATTTAATTGAATTTAAACAATTTAAAACAAAACAAAATAATTCTTACCCCAAATATATATAAATAAGAATCTATCGTCTTTGATGGATGACTAATTAGATTATATAAAAAAAAAACAGAAAAATATTTAAAAACTAAAAATAAATTGAATTTATATAGATAAATGAAGAAAGAGTTAGAACCAAAACAAATATTTATAATAAAAAGAAAATGAAATTATAATTACGGAAAGAGATTGAGTTAAATTGCAAATTTAAAAGAAAGAAAAACACACACAGATACACAAGAAGACACACAGCAAAAACTATTATATATAGAAATCGATAAACAACTCGTAAACATTATATATATTGAAAATCAAGTATGACTCTAAAAATACAGTATATCAAATAAAATTCACGAATAAACTCCGTACTGCATTTTTATTGAGTGCTTTTGACGTGGTATCCTGCTTAAATGTTCGGTTTCTATTCGTCCTCTTTTTCGCATGTTTTTCTTTTTAGCAAAATTCGTAGAATATCACTTTTGTTCATAAAATATCATCTTTTTTTAAGTAAATTTGACACAGCTCATACCCACAGAGTAAAAATGTTTCGCTATGCGGCTTCAACTACCGACTTTCTATAAAAAGGGGTTGTAATTAATTAAGTTAACTGCGCTCGCGTTGTACACTAAGTAGATCTTATATCCTTGGATATAAAAGTTAGGAATTTAACAATACAGTTTGTGTGAAGTTTTGATTAGACACCCAAATTCTAGCAGTGAGAAAATCAAATATAATTTAAGAAAATTCAGTCGGCGACTTTCAAATAAGTGATAAGTTTGGTTTGAGTTGTTCCCAAGGCTGTAAACTTGAGGAGGTCACGCAGATCGCCATTTTATTAAATACGCGGGAACACACCACTTCTGATGATTTTACAGATTAAAAAAAAAATCACCACATCATCAAGACGACGAGAATCGTCACAGAAGGTGAATTTTTGTATGAAATCGGCCATTTTAAAATCCAATTTTACGAATTTTACCAATAAAAAATAAGAAACTAACTGACATGAAATAGAAGTTGAAATGTTTAGGTGTACATATTTCATCGCATATGCATCCAAACCCCATAAGTCCCTATTTGGCCTAAAAGCAAATAAAATTACCGTTCAAATGATACCCCACACGACCATGTACGTTTTGTGTACGAGAAATTTCAGTAAGAACAGTGTGAGTCTTCGGTTGAAAACTTAAACTGCATATATTTCAGTGTCAATGAATTATAAACCCAATAAGTCCCTATTCGGCTCAATAGTACATGTGATTACCTTTCTAATGACTCCCCACACGACCCTGTACGGCTCGTGTAACTGGAGAATTTTTTGTAAGAAAAGTGCAAGTTTTCGGTTTTTGAAAGAAGTTTTAGTTTCTAGGGTCGAATACCTTTCTAGGTCCATTGGAAAATGCGTCCGATTTCGGTAGGCTGTTTTTCAAAAAAATCCCTCTTTGGCAAAATTGAAGACTTCTGCAGAGAAGATCGCAGTCAATTTTTTTTTCTCATATCTGTCTGAACTGATGAATAAACACAAAACTGCGTTATTCAGTTTTTCGTTACATTAAGAACAGCGAGAGATTAGTATCATAAATCTGATTGACGGAAGTGTTAGCGGTTGAAATTCTAAACTATGACCTGACTGTCTAGGGTAAACTTTGAAATGTCGCTACTGTTCTACTGATTTCGATTGTTCTCACTTTCGCAAATTTAACATTTCATCGACCGTTAATTCGAAAAACTTCTTACTTTACAGCCGATTGCTTTTACAATTATAACACGAAACTGCTACGGATATTACCGGACGAGCCCCCAAATGTCTAGGGTAAACATGGGCTTGATTATTGTTCGAATAAAAATACCGGTGTTATCGTTTCAACGTTATAGTTCAAACTAAATTCTTTCTTGTACATATGATAACAATGAAGTTACAATCATTACAACAATCATTGACTGTACCAACTTTACGTGTAACATAAAACCGCTCCGAATGTTCGGAACACTGACCACTTCATTGCGAATCCTTGGTCGGCGCATAACCCTACTAAGTTTTCAACACATTCAGTAGTTCTCCTGAAAGACTCACCATCAGAACATTATCTGTCTGATAGATTCAACAATCCATAAGAGAATTTTCGAAGATCTTTGCTGAAGTGTTGTCCAGATTCCAATGTAACACAACATCCAAATAGGTCGAGGACAAAAAATAAGGAAACGGAAAGAAAATGGCTCTACATGAACCTTTATTACTTAGATCATTTCAACATATCCTCACTCAAAAATCTATTTTAGCGACAAGGCAAATTTTAATCTACATTTTCAGCACCACAAGCTACATAACGATATTTGATCATCACCTCTTTCAATTCTAGAATAGTTTTCTCGTGAGTTTTCCACAGTTTGCAGACACAAAATCGAGCGCCTGAATCGTTCCGGAACCCCCGAAAAGCCAACAATTCGAATTCAAAATATCAATCGGCATTGTAAAGTTGACAAGATTTTTATTTACTTCAACACAACTCAAGCCACTCACAAACAAATTTAATTTTTATGCAAAGCTGCTGTTTCCAATTTCGGTTCTGGTTTGTTGTGCAGTCCGGATAATAGACGTTTTAGCTCAGCAATGGCCTTACCAGGATTCAAACCCTAAAATCGAAATCAACAATCAAACCCTCGTCCAACTATTAAAGAAACTGATGACAAACCTTCGGACACGTTTTCGTGCAATTCATGATAGTATGGCAACGATACACACTGAATGGATCTCTCAATTTATCCAAACGCTCGGCCGTCTTCTCGTCGCGTGAATCAATAATCCAACGATATGCCTACGAACAATAAGTGCCGTTAATTCGGTGTTAGAAGTGATTTTATGCATCGTCATTTACCTGCATGAGAACAGCTGGCCCTAAGTACTTATCAGCATTCCACCAGTATGATGGACAGGATGTTGAACAACACGCACACAAAATACATTCATAGAGACCATCCAATTTCTGACGATCGGAAACGTCTTGCAAATACTGCGCACTTCCCGGCTTTTCGTTGTTCCTGCAGAAATCAGCGATGAGTGGGGGCTAGCAATAAATCAAAGACACCGATTTAACTCACTTGCGTTGTAACCACGGCTGGATGGATGTATACTGCTTGTAGAAATTCGACATATCCGGCACCAAATCGCGGACCACATACATGTGTGGCAACGGGTAAATTTTGCACGATTTCGAATTCTCTTCGATGCGACTGATACAAGCCAGTGTGTTCGTGCCACCAATGTTCATCGAACATGACCCGCAGATGCCTTCCCGGCAAGAACGTCGAAACGTTAGCGTCGGATCGATTTCGTTCTTAATTTTCAACAGAGCATCCAATACCATCGGAGCGCATTCGTTCAGATCTATTTCGTACTTTTGCATGTACGGCTTTTCGTTGGGCTTTTCCGGATTCCATCGATAGATCTCGAACGTTTTCATACGCTTTGGCTTTTCATTCGGCTGGACTGCGGCTGCTGACGGTGTTTGAGATGTTTGAATTGTTCGGATCTGTAAAGGAATTGCGATGTTAGGTAAATTATCAACTTTTTTGGCACAAATTTTCGTCATAGAAAATTGTTGACTGCCAATTTCAATCACATGATGATGATCATGATGTTAAGCACAATTTAATGGTTTAAGCAAATCTATTGCGATGTTTGGGAGATTTTGTCGATTTATTTTGGATCGACAAAAAAACACTCAAAGATATTTAGACCCATTCTGCACCGAACTTCTACTATGGAAGGTCCCACTGTCAAGAATTAATTAACATTCAAGCTGATCTCTTGATTGCAAACAGACAATTTTCTGAATTACATTTTCTCTCACAATAATCTAAATGAACAGCGACCTTGACAAATGCATTTTGTATACAACATAAAATGAAAAGTCCACTACATGACTGCTGAAAAATGCAATCGCATTCCATTCACTAAAACCTTCCAATCTTCATTCCAATGAACAATTTTCAATCATTCCGCAAAACAAATTGTATTTTTTTCGTCTTTTCGTTATATAATCCCGAATTGCCTATTTCTTTACTCACCTGCTGAAAGATGCCACGATGCATCAAACACCGGTGTACCTTATTAGCTAGAGCCATCTTAAAAGCAAAAATTAGTTTTTCGTTCAATTTAATCGAGATTTTGTATAAATAAATTAATTTCAATGTTTTTTACCACAATTCGTTTTGGGTTTTGCAGATAGGTTTTCCTTTTGCGAAGTTTATATATTTCGACACTAGACATATGACAGTTCGTATGTTCGAAATTCGAATGATGTTACGATGAAAATGTGAGCCGCTACACGGAGACGTTCTTGAAGGCCTTGAAGTGGTATTCAATTTGGATTGAACACCGGAAAGTGCTAAGGGAGTCGGGGAATACCTCCAAATAAATTTCTAAAAATCAAAAATTTGACTTTTAATTTTAATAAATTCATTTGGAGATATTCCTCGACCCCTTAGCAATTTCCGGTGTGCCTAAAGTGCCTGCTCGAGCATTATCCTCTACGTGTTCTGTCCTTAAAATACTAAGAGCTATAGTTAACCTTATCAGTTTGGTGCAAAAAACAAAAGAGAATAAACAAGCCAATCAAATATTATTCCCTTGACTGTAAGTCATGGGTTTTACAAAAGAAAATACACCGTACGTAACACGTTCACTATGATTAAAAATGTATGGAAATGTGATGAAAAAACGTTAAATGTTAAAATTTTGTGCCCTTTGTTAACACGATAACTTGAGTAAATCCCAACCGATTTTCAAAAACTTTTTTTTTAATCGACGAAGTATTGAAATCCTCAAGTTCGAAAATGGGCGGTATCGGTCCAACCATCTGGTGGTAGTTCTCGAAGGAAGCCTTTTCTGCTCTTTGTTAACACGATAACTGGAGCAAAGTTCAACCGATTTCCAAAAACTTTTTTTATTCGACGAAGTATTGAAATCCTCCATCTCAGGATATTTACTAAATTAAATAAAAAAGTAAAATTACGAAATAAATAAAACAAAAAAACTATTTGAAATAAATAATTGAAGAAATAAAATCTTTTCTGCTTAAAATTCGAAAGTCGCGTCGTGACTAATATTTGAAAGCATCGATGCTATTCTTGATAAGACTACGACTTTCCACTTTCATTTCACATTCACATTATCCATGTGACCAGTATTTGATTTGCATAATTTTTCCATATTTCAATCTTGAGCTTTAGATGAATAACTTCCATCCATTCATTGATTTTCCTCATGAAGAATTAGTTCTCGGTGATGAAAAAAGTAAGAACAATGAATAAATAAGCAAAATTTGGAGAAAAGCTTGAACCAATTTTTATGAATTTTTCGGCACTTGAGCGAAATTTTGAAATGAAACGGAAATGGACGAATTCCAGTAAAGTCAAACTATAAAGTAATTTCGCTGTGTGTATAATTGCACAATTACATAATTCACTTCTAATGATGTAGTCTGTCTAATCTACTCTTGAAAGGTCATGTATCATCGTATTTCGTTAAAAAAATTTAATTGAACAACATCAACGTTGTTATCGTTGATTGTAACTAATTCAGATAGTGAAATTTCGCAAAATTTTCAACGAGATCGTTTATTACGTTCAACAAAAAGACCATTAACGTTATATTGTCGATGAAGGAAATGAGATTAAAGAAAAGTATTGCAGGTTTTGATTCAATATAATTCAATCGAGTCGTATTTCATCAGTGGATCGTAGTCGGACGAGTTTAAGAAATTTAGATCTTTAAATTGTCTAGTCAAACATCTGGATGCAATTTTACTTTATTTCGGACTATACAAATTTACAAATCAACTGATTCATCAATTGGTCCATCAATTGGCGTAGCTACCAAGCATTTGTCGTTGGTGTGTTCTTTGGTTTGTAGAAAATCGCAGACGTTTTCCTGTAAAGACAAAAATGTTAAGTTCATACGGTAGTGGTGGTGGCATCAGACAATATTTATCACCAATGATTTCAATGTCTTTGAAGTTTCGAATGCATTCCATTGTTCGACAAATCCAATCAAATCTGCATCGGGCAATTCTCCATTGAATGTCGATCTATCCAACAACTACCCCGTTCTCACTTCGGTTTATACGCAAGCAGCAAATTTGTTTCTATAATTTACGAAGGAAAAATATAAAAAAAACGAAAAATCAAATCGTAAAACGATTAACTCACAGCCACTATAACATGTTCGGCGCTTGACGAAGCTTTTTGAGCTGTTGACTTGAAGAAACGAATTTCCAGGTACGGAACCAATGGTAAACCGAATGAATTAGCCTCCATTTCAAGTACATCATGTTGACTTAAATAACTACAAAGGTTTGATCGCTAAAAAGTTTGTGAAAATCATTCATGTGTTTTTGCAACATCTTCGTTTGCAAAATTTATTACAATAAAATCGAAAGGAACATTATATTGGCCGAGTACAATAAATCGAAAGTACCGGACCAAACATTGATTTGATCGACTGAAATTATAATTTACCATCCATTTATTCAATTTCACCGAAAATAAAATCAAATGTACCGACAGAAGTAGATCGACAAAAAATTAAAAATTACCGACCAATAAAACGAAAGATCGACTGAAATAGTAAAACTACCGGCCAAAAATCTTTTCGATCGACCGTTTAATGTGTTTGATCGACCGGTTAATAAAATTTTCAGTCGGTAGTTTCGTATTTTCCGTCGATAGTATGTTTCCGGTACTTTCGACTTACGTTTCGGTAACTTTGAATTTATCGTCGGTAACCTAATTTAATAGTCGATCACTTGTCCGTCGGTAATTTATTATTTCTGTCGATCTGTTCCGGTCGGTAATTTCTTTTTTGGTCAGTTTTTTAATTAAATGGTCGGTCGTTGTTTTTAATAGTCGTTACTTGCAGATTGTGCGTCGTTAATTTTAATTTTTTCTTCGGTAATTTTGGTCGGTATTCTTGATTTCGTTTACGGTATAAATAAATTATAAGTTGCTGTACTGATTTTTGAGTCAGTATTATCAATTAAATTTCCGGTATTTTCTGCTCGCACCGAAATATTTCAGAATAGAATTTCATATACTTTTGCGGACGCGATCGAGTGTGCATTGATGATTGATAAGAAAATCTGAAATTTTTTCTAGAGCGATTTCCTTGTTATTCATTTTGAGTCTTGTCTCATTTTGATCCTCACACGCAAAAATAGTCAAAAATAGCTTCGTCTCGTTTTACGTAATGTTGTATCAAAAACAATTTTGGATTTGTATTTAGAAAAAAACTGCAGAGTTCATGCATTTCATGAAAAGTTTTCCTAAAAATTGTGCGGAAGTCCTTTATGGATGCTCCCGTAGGACACGTAAGGACATGTTGGACACCTGGAATAAATAGTCGAAAATAACTATTTGTGCTCGGTTGTAAATAACATTACGACCGACAGAGATAGATTAAGTACCGCCACGTAATTTCAACTCACCTACTGTAATTGATCCATCAATAAAATTATGTGTCGACAGAAAACGATCGACCCAAATAATAGAGTATCGACGAAAAATGCAAATTACTGGACAGAATAATAACTAACGACCAAAAATTCAAATTTACCGAACCCATCCTTTAACTACAAAGTACCATCTTCGTCGGTAATTCATATTTCTGAGTCGATTAGCGGCATATTCGTACGGTAAATTCTAGTCGGGCATATTTATTGAATGGAAGGTACTGACGATGTCGATCAAATCTTAATTCAAGGTCGATTATTTTGAATTTTTAGTCGATCACCTTTCGGTCGGTGAACTGTAATTTTCAGTTGGTAGAATTTTATTTTTGGTCGATCAAAATGAATTTTCTGTCGATCGGATTATTACCACCCAAATCGAAAGGGTCGCGTTTGCTAACCAAATGATTCATCACTTTGTCCATATCTGATAATTTTGCTTCCTGAGCGCTGGTTAAATCTTTTAATATTTTTTGTTCAGGTGCCAATATCTTACAAACTTTTTTCTAAAAATGGATAAGGAATTAGCTACGGTGATCAATTTCTTCATTATGTGTACATCAAACCATATGTTCAGAGGTGGTGGAAGACGGTCCTTTGTCCGTAATCGCTGTCTTTCGTAATTCATGTAATTTCATCATTTCTTCGAATGTGAAACCGTCAGATCTTCCTTCAACTAATCTTTCCACCGTTATTCCTACGCTATTTGCACGCTGTAATTCATCTGGTGAGAACAGCTTTGCCGGATCGGACTCCTCTTCAGAAGAAATTGGGTTGGCTGTGCAATCCTTTGAATAATTGAATTCAAACGTTAACCATCGATGCGTTTCTTCTAAATTAACATCGTACCTGTAGTAGCACACCAACTACCAATGGTAAAACAATCATTAGTCTAAACTGCACCATAATTTCTACTTAAACGTTTCACTGATCGATCTTAGCTAGAGGAAAATCTTAACTGTAGCTCTGTGAATTGTAGCTCTGTTTTTATAGGGCTTCGAAATTGCTAAAATAGTGCAATTCACTTCCCCTCTAATCTTTATGTTAGGAAGGTCACAAAAATTGCCAATCAAAACAAATTATCGTTTGATCAAATACTTATCGATCAGTTGTTATTGACGAGTTGATGAATTACTTATAAAGTACTATACGTAATTGCTCGCCTAGAGATGTAAATTTGTTCTCTATGGTAAATTGTTTTTCTGTACTTTTTCAAATTTATTATTTAAAAATCTGGATGCGATACGAGGTAAATAATGTTAAAATACAGTTTCATCTGGTATGAAAATCGTGCTTTTTACTTTATTGTTAATAATGTGACCTATGACCTCTCATACCAGGGACTAAAGTAAGGAACAAGTCTGTGGGCAATTGGCGACAATGCCCCTAAAAGTGGCGACATTGCAATCGACATTTGCCACCACAGAAATTTTACTGTATCATTGGTTTTTCTGACTGATGAGCATATTTACAGCATTTGACTTCCCCCTATGGCTCCAATCACCATGCAATTATTGATTCGACTGGATTTTCAAGAAAATTTTAAGGATAAAATAAAATAACTTTAAAGAAGAAAACCGAATCATTGGTAAAATTTGTTGAGTTCAGACGCAGAACGCGATCCCTAGCGGTCATGAGTTCGAAAGTTTGAATTACCACGTCAAAATTCTTTTTTCAAGTTTGCAGACATAATACACCTATCTATCTAGATATTTCCCGATCAGCTCTTCCCGCTGAGCTGATAGAAATTTCTTCACCAGAAAGTTTCAAACCAATGAATTATTACTACTTTTGGTCAGAAGATTCCCTGTAAGCTGCATAAACCTAGGAATTCAAATATTTTGCCTGCGGCGGCGCATTATTCCTTTAAATGTTTTTAAATACTAGGGTGTACCGGTTTTTACAAAATTTCTTAGTTCTTTTAAAGCTCAGCCGGAAATCCACTCAGCTGGTCTGATCATTTTATGGAAGATTTTTTTTCTTTCAAACTATGATTTTGTGCTGCCGTCAGATCGATTTTTGAAAATTTCGTCGTTGTCGGTCTTCGTCAGATTTATCGATTTTCAACGGTCAGTGCAGTGGACATAAAAAGTTGAGTTCATATGTTAATCTAATCTCTACACTTCACAGATTATTTTACAAAAAAGATAAAGCCTAAAATAGTACATCTCATACCTAGGACTTAAAGTCTTTTTTAGCGTGTGAGAAGCTTCCAGACAGAGCCGAAGGCGACACTGCACTGACCGTTAAAAATCGATGTATGTGACGAAGACCGAAAACGACGAAATTTTCAAAAATCGAACTGACGGAAGCACAAAATCAAAGTTTGAATTTTTTAATTAGGGGTTAATTAGGGGTTTGAATTTTTTGTTCGTCTATGAAATGATCAGACGGACCAGATGAGTGGATTTCCGGCTGAGCCTTAAAAGAACTAAGACATTTTGTAAAAACCGCTATACGCAATTAAATAATTAAATAATTATTTACTTGAATCAGAGATTTATTTATACTTTAAGGGTTGGGCAGTTTTCTATTTTTGCATCATCAAAAGTCACTTAAAAAAAAAATCAATTGCTCCGCTCGCGATTTCTCTTCCTTCAAGAAAAATTCTGCAACTTGAGAGAACCTTCAATATTTAAAATGACTTCGCATTGAGCCTCTCTCAAATTCAGAAACTGAGAACCATTGGTCCCAGTTAAGGAACATGATTAAAATAAAGTCTGTGACTACAAGTTTATTCACCCAAGTTTTGTTTTACATATTAGATTTGGCCCCTTCAGAGCGAAAACATGGGCCCTGACAAGATGTGGCTACACCGAAAAAAATCCCTATTTTAGTCCCTGTACTCATACTATAAAACTTTACAAATCAACTGATTCATCAATTGGTCCATCAATTGGCGTAGCTACCACGCATTTGTCGTTGGTGTGTTCTTTGGTTTGTAGAAAATCGCAGACGTTTTCCTGTAAAGACAAAAATTTTAAGTTCATACGGTAGTGGTGGTGGCATCAGACAATATTTATCACCAATGATTTCAATGTCTTTGAAGTTTCGAATGCATTCCATTGTTCGACAAATCCAATCAAATCTGCATCGGGCAATTCTCCATTGAATGTCGATCTATCCAACATAACTACCTCGTTCTCACTTCGGTTTATACGCAAGCAGCAAATTTGTTTCTATAATTGACGAAGGAAAAATATAAAAAATACGAAAAATCAAATCGTAAAACGATTAACTCACAGCCACTATAACATGTTCGACGCTTGTTGAAGCTTCTTCAGCTTTCGATTTGAAAAAAAGCATTTCCAAGTAAGTAACCAATGGTAAACCGAATGTATTAGCTTCCAATTCAATTACATCAGGTTCACTTAAATAACCACAAAGCATCGATCGCTAAAAGTTTGTTTAAACAAATCATTTAACTGTTTCTGCAACATTTTCGTTAGCAAAATTATTTACAATAAAATCAAAAGGATCGCGTTTGCCTACAAAATGATTCATCATTTTTCCCATCTTCGGTAACTGTGCTTCCTGAGCGCTGGTCAAATCTTTTGAAATTGTTAGTTCAGGAACCAAGATCCCACAAACTTTTTTCTAGAAACGGATAGGGAATTAGCTACGGTGATTAATTTTTTCATTATATGAACATCAAACCATGTGTGCAGACGTCATGCCAGTACTTCCTTTATTCTTTCGCAATTCATGGAATTTCATCATTTCTTCGAACGTGAGGCCATAAGATTTTCCTTCAACTAATCGTGCCACGTTTAATTCTGCGTTCTTTGCACGTTCTAATTCATCTGCTGAGAACAGCTTTGCCGGATCGGCTTCCTCTTCAGAGGAAATTGGATTGGCTGTGCAAACCTTTGAATAATTGAATTCAAACGTTAATCATCGATGCGTTTCTTCCCAATGAACATCGTACCTGTAGCACACCAATTATTATTGGTAGAACAATCATTAGTCTAAACTGCACCATAATTTCTACTTAAACGATTCACTAATCGATCTTAACTAGAGGAAAATCTTAACTGTAGCTCTGTTTTTATAGCGTTTCGAAATTGCTAAAATAGCGAAATTCACTTCCTCTAATCTATATTTTAGAAAGGTCACAAAAATTTCCTATCACAACAAATTATCTTTTGATCAAATTCCGAGGGGTAAACGACTCCCAAAAAAATTCTATCACAAGCTAAAATAAAATCTTTTCTTTTGCAAGTTTTACAAAAAAAAATCGTAATTATTAGTGGAATAAGCCAAACCAAATTAGTAAAAAATCTTTGAAAATCTTTATAAAATCTTTTGAAAATAAAATCGTGTCATACGATTTTAGGGAGTCGTTTACCCCTCGTCAAATACTTACCGATCATTTGTTATTGACGATTATAAGAATATTCAATGAGATAAGATGTTGTTTGGTTGATATTTCTCTTCTATTTGATTAATTACTTTATAGTAGGAAATTTGCTCGTCTAGATGCTTTCTAGGCTAAATTGTTTTTCTGTACTTTTTTGACCCATACGACTCGAACCCACGACCTAAGATTCACTAACCAAATACCTTTTTATCTGCGTCATCACTTATTCTGGAGGAAATGAAACCGTCGTCAATACCATCTCTAATTTTTGCTAAGTATGTGTACTACACATTTGTCTGCTAAGTTTATAAAGTTTTAGCATGAAAATGTGAATGGAATATAAATGTGCAACTAGCAATATACTAAAAATTTCATGCTTTTTTATAAAATCGAAAGATCGTCATATAAAAGAAAAGCGCATTAAAACAGCGCGCTCTAACCCATTCAACTACTTAAACTTCGATATCCATCACAAGAGCTCTGTTATATACGCCTGTGTAATTAATTGGGTCATCATCGTCTTCTGAATTTATTCTTAATTCAACAACGTGAACTTGATATTGTTGATTTTAACAAATTTCAAATAGAGGAGGCGTCTAAGACATTTTGGTATAACCAGTGGGTTCAAATCGAGTCAAAAATCTGGATGCGGCATTAGGTGAATAATGTTAAGATGCAGTTTCAGCTGGCATGATAATTGTACCATTTTACTTTATTTCGGACTATACAAGTTTACAAATGAAATGATCTATCGATTGGTCCATCAATTGGCACAGCTACCACGCATTCGTCGTTGTTGTTATCTTTGGTTTGTAGGAAATCGCAGACGTTTTCCTGCAAAGACAAAAATTTTAAGTTCATACGGTAGTGGTGGTGGCATCAGACAACATTTATTACCAATGATTTCAGTGTGTTTGCAGTTTCGAATGCATTCCATTGTTCGACAAATCCAATCAAATCTCTATCGGGCAAGCTATTGAATGTCGATTGATCCAATAAGACTACATCATTCTCATCTCGGTTTTTTTGCAAGCAGCTTTGAAAAATCTTAATTGAAAACATATGCCAATTTTCACCGGGGTATTTTATATACAAAGTTTAGACGATTTTCAGTGAAACTAAACAGAATTCAATCATCAATGAGAGATTTATTAGACCGTTCCAGTAGTTCTTCTTCTAAATGCGTTTTTGTGGCCATCAACATACAAAATTACATTTCATTGAAATAAATCAATAAATCAATGCCAATAAAAATACTATTGAGAAGCTCAGACAAACAGTCAAGGGATCTGACCCACCCCACAGGTGGGACCTAGTCATTTACCATATGGGACAGAGCTTTAGCCAATTAGATGATGATTTACAGGAGAGAAATTACTGTTTTTTGCACTTTCATATAAATTTTGACACATACCTTAAGGCAAGTGGCAAGTTAAGCCATCTGGTGGGGGAAAATTATTCACTACTTATAACAGCATAACAGTATACATAAAAATGGATCATGCCAATTTCGCAGTTGTCAGAATAAATCTAGTACAATTCGTAAAATATTCCAATGTCATGAATGTCATTATACAAGAAAAGCGCGTGTGTGTCAGAACGGTCAGAACGGTATTAATAAAAATAAGAGTAAAAATGCTCAGTTTAGCTGCAATTGAATATCACAGAAACAAAGTATTTATGAAAGACACACGAAGATATTTAAGAGACACATTAGACCCTTTCGATATGCCGGATGAAAGGTAACAGTTAAGAGTCATTTCATTTGAACTATCCCACTGAAGGCTTTGACACAGAAAACATCGCAAATATTCTTCGTATTTTCTCCGTTTTCAGATTCAGAGAAATGTACAGACTGCCGCGATGCTTAGCATTAGAGTTTTTGGATATTATAAAAGCAAATTCGAAGGGTAATCCATGTCCGGATATTCCTATGTCGGTCCAGTTTTGTTCGGTACTAAATTTTTACGCCAGTGGAAGCTACCAGCGGCGGGTTGCTTCGGATGCGTTTGCAATGATGTCTCAATCCAATGTGTCGAAGTGCATTCGAGGCTACAGCTACGTTATAACAACGAAACTTATGGACCAGTTTGTGCAATTTCCGGATAACATTGAGGGAGTTAAACGTCTTCATGACGAACTACAACAGCATGCAGATTATCCCGGTGCCTTTGCTTTTGTAGATGGTTCGTTGATTGCTCTCTCAGCAATGTCGCATCTCATCGAACACGCCCATGTCAGCCGAAAATCATATCACGCAATTAACACACAATTCGTGTGTGATATCCGAATGCGGTTTTTAAGTGTCAACGCTCGGTATCCCGGCTCTACACATGACTCTTTAATATGGAGAGCATCTCTTGTAAATTCTACAGTGCGGACAATGTGTAATGCATCGGGATCGGATTGGCGTTATTTCATGCTTGCGGATAATGGCTATCCCTTGCAACCGTGGTTATTAAAGCCGTATGAGACACCAAACACAACAGCTGCAAAACACTACAACAAACGACATCGACAGCTTCGATCGTTGGTTGAGCGAGCTATAGGCCTACTCAAGGCAAGATTCCGATGCTTGCTGTCGGAACGGAAGTTACGGTACGACACATTGATGAGCGGCTACATAATTTATTCTTGCACCGTCCTCCACAATTTTTTAATTGCAAGAAATTACTCGGTAAACGATATTGAGCCCATATTCGAGGACATGGTCCCTGACTTTGAAGAAAACTTTGATGGTCCCGACATCTCGTACGATGAACTTCGACGTGGGATTGAAGTACGCAATAATGTGGCACGATACTTCACAAACAATCAGCAACATTGAACAAGATTGGAGATCTCTTCAACAAAATTTTGATTTTTTTTTAAACGACAACTTTTGGCAACATCTTAAGTTGAATAAGATTGGAGATCTCTTCAGCAAAATTTTGCCATTTTTTTTTAAACGACAACCTTTGGCAACTTCTCAAGTTGAATAAGATTGGAGATTGCTTCAATAAAATTTTGCATTTTTTTTTTCAACGACAAGTTGGCAACTAGTTGAATAAGATTGGAGATTGCTTGAATAAAGTTTTGTCGTTGAACGAATTTGAGTAGCCACGAAAACAGTAATTTGAAATACAGAACTTTAAAAACATCAATCTCAGCTTTTCTACATTTATTTGGGCAAAACGTTTCAAAGTTGTGCGGTGTTTTAGTTCAGTTGCAGTTCAGGTCATTGCCTGTATTCCCTATTTTCAATCATTTTTGTACGAAAAATGAAGTCATTTTCCAGGGAGGCTCATATCACATGATTGAAAATAGGGCAAAAACCGAGAAGTTAAATTAGTCATTTTTCCAGATCCCCTGCAACTGTCTTGTCACAATATTTATTCAAATCTTTTCTGTCTGGATTAGTCCTAGTTATGAGTTGGATGAAAACCGAATAGTTACAGAAAATAATCAGAAAGATTGTGATTTCCTCTTATAGTTATACTTTGACGTAAAACTTAAAATTTATAAGTAAATTCAAATTACAGTTTTCAAGTTGCCAACTAGTAACTGTAATTGGAAATCGCAATCTCACTATTCGTCTAAATATTTATTAAACGACAATTCACTGAACAGTTGAGGATAAAGCTGTTTCAGGCCTAGGTACATTTTGCCTTTACTACGAGTCGTATGTATTACAAACACGCTAGTACGGGGTAAAAATCTTCTCATCTTAACTTCAAACTAAACTGCGATAAAATTGTTTATTAAATTAAAGATTAAAATAACAAGTTGAACAAGATTGGAGATCTCTTAAACAAATTTCACTGACCAAAGTTCTGTACAATTCAATCAAATATGTGAAAAAAAATAGTATACCTGGAGATCCCTTCAACAAAATTTTGCCTATCTTTCGATTTAAAATCAAAGCCATGCTTTTACCAAAATTAAAAATAGCGAAATGAAAATGTATAGGCCAATTAGCGTTTGTTTACAAACTCTCGCGCAACATCCACTAAAGCTGACAAGGTTGAAGTGAACATCCCAACCATCTCCATATGGTTTCTGTCATTGAGGTGAAGCATTTCTGCGTGATTTCTGTTCGAGTCGTCAATAAATCGCTCCTGTGCGCTAATTGAATATTGCACCATTTCGTGGCTCGTATGTCTCTGTATGCATGAAAGAAAACGCATTTGAGATTTCAAAAGATAAATGTAAACTTGTCTACTTCCAACAAAAAATTCTGAATATTGTCGAACATAATGACATTGGGAAATCGAGAAAATTGTACCAATTAAATTGCATTTGAAAATCCTAAATGTTTCACCGTTGGGTAGTTGCATCTCAGAATCATACAGGCAATTCAGTTAAATAAGAATTTACTTTAAGCTTATTGTATCCAAAAGTTAAATAACTCATCAAATAGGAATGTACCAAGTGAAATAACTAAATCTGCTCTGCTCACAGAATCTCAATATAAATTTTAACTTACGTTCCTCAAGTCTGAACGGTCTCTCGGTTTTTTCGCCACAGTTCGGTTTTCGCGAATAGATCGACGACTGTTGGAACGTGGACTACCCGTTTCACTGTCATTGTCGCCATCATTGAAAAATTGGTTTATACCAGTGATGGATTCGACGGGTGACGGCGAACGCACTCTTCGGCGTACACGCGGAGGTTCGAATGAAGAATCTTGTCGATGTGAAGGTCCGCCTCTTTCAAAAGAAGAAGTATCGGTTTCCGGCCGCGAAATGAAATCTCTTTCTGGACGAGACGAGGATGTTTCCAAACGTGAATTACCGAAACTTACCGAACGTAAAGTGTTGACACTTTTCGGACGAGAAGAATCGGTTTCCGGCCGTGAAAAGAGGTCTCTTTCCGCACGGGAAGAGGCTCTTTCCAGACGTGAATTACCGAAACTTTCCGAACGTAAAGTGTTAACACTATTCGGACGGGAAGAATCGGGTTCCGGCCGTGAAATGAGGTCTCTTTCCGCACGGGAAGAGGCTCTTCCCAGACGTTGAATTCCAGTATTTTCCGGACGTGACATATTGACACTTATCGGACGTGAAGAGACGATTGTGCTGTTTTCTCCGTAATTAGGAATGTCAATTGATTTCATGTGATTTGATGAAGATGGTCGACAGAAGTTTCGTTCCGACGTCTCTTGACACTCCGATTCATTCGTCTCGCTTCGAATTTCTTCGAGTATTTCTCGTAACACTTCTTGTTCGAATTCTATCGGATCCATATTCGTATTTTCTTGTGTCTGTGGTGTTTCCGTGTGACAGACCCGTGGTGCTGGCACATCTTGCTCAACTTCCATTTGTTGGATATTCGTATGGCCTCGTGCTGGTTGTGTTTCCGTGCGACGAGCCTGAGGTACAGTCTGCAGTGAAATATAAAATTATTTGTGAATTCGATCTTGGAAGTAAAAAAAACACAGAAAATTGACTGCATAAATGATGGAATTCACTTATGCATATAAAGCTGATCGACTAAACATTCACTTATATTCAAGATATGGAAAATATCAAACTTAGACACTTTGAAAAACGGAATTGATTTTGACTAATAACGATGAAACGGAAACCTTTGCATACCTCTGCATAACGAAATCCTGACTCGCCTAGACTCTGATGCCCGTCCATGTTGTCCATACCGAATATCGAGACGATTTTTTCCTCGAGTCTCGTCAAATGTTTTTGGGGCACGTACTCAGGAACATTATGGTTATCGGCAAGTTTTGACTTTGCACCGGCTTTGATATTATTGAATGTCTGAGAATATGGAAACGCGCAATAAAATCTTGTGGAATGTTACTGTGATCATATTTTATGAAGATAATTTTAGAACGACAAACAAGAGTAGGTCCAGTCAGAAGATCTAATTTTTTTTGCCTTTCGAAGTACAATCAAATTTTTATTCTTGTACCCACTTGTATTCACGGAAACTCGTTTTTCTTAAATTTTTATTTACATTAGCGTTAACCTCGTTTCCGGGGAACTTAACAAGTAACCAGTACATAATTTACTACTATGGACTACTACGGAAGGTAAAAGAACTTTGACGTTTGTCTATAAGGAATATTGTTGCATCCAAATACGATAGCGGAGCGGGTGTTGGCTAAATACTTGAAAATTAGCAAATTAACAGAAAAAAGTTCAATGGTTCTTGTCTAGCAGAGATAATGAAATGAAAGGACAAGTAATTTAACTTTCTGCTGTTGAAGATTCAAAATCAAAATTATCTCGAAGAGAAAAAATTGAGGGAAATCCAGACTTAATTTAAAATTATTGGGAAATATGAAACAAACAATTATGGGCATTTTTAAACACATTACCGTTTTCCACTGCTCTGCAGATCGTGGCGGACCCAACGTATTCAGTTCTTTGGCAACTGTTTTCCAAAAACTCGATTTTATATGTTTACCATTGACGCCAACAAATTGCCCCACAGCCTTAAAAAAGTTGTTTTGTATGAGCTGGACTAGCCTCTCTTTTTGGACTTCTGGGATTCTGACACTTTGCTGTAATTGTTTTCGGAATTAGTTTCTTTAAGTTCAGTTTTTCTATTACCTAACCTTTGCAGCTTCTGCAGGCTTATTTGAGACTGGCGTCAAAACTTCTGTAACACTTCCTTGCAATTCTGTATCACGTAATTCGTTTACATCGGCAAACTCGTTTCCTTGTCCGAGAGTACGACTTCCGGATGGAAAATTTTCACTGGTTTGGCTACGCAGCGGTTGAGCGGTTGTATACGATGACGATACACGATTTTCCAATGAACGCTGAGACTGTACATGTGTATATTCAGAGCAGTCATGGAATTCATCGACTGTCTGATCTTCGATATCTTCCGTTTCCGGTAGAATTTCTTCTTCAATCACAGGCTCATTCATGTACGCCTCCAACTCTTCAGGTGATTCCATGACCAAAATCTTAGTCGAACCACCGACATCATCATTTTCTTGAACCAAATCGTAGTTGTCAAACAAATCGTTCAACTCGGCAAAGTTGTCGTCCAGGTACGTCTCGTTGGCTCCATTCATGTTATCCAAATCGTCTGCAGCATTGTCCTCTAGACTCGTAAGAATTTCGTCATTCTCAATGTTTTCGTCGAGATTCGACATCTGAGTGCTATCGAAGATATCCTCAATGGCATAATTATCAACAGGCGACATGTCGTAGATTTTAAAATCCAAATCAGATAAATTGTCTCGCGGGTGACCGCCATACTTTTTTATGACCTCCACCTTCTTGCGTATACGATTTTTCATGAAGTAGAAAGACTGAAAGATAAATGTAAGTTTGATGTACTGTACAGGTTGTAACAGAAGCAATACAAGTTGAAATTACATGTTTCCATTGATCCGCTTCCTTTGGAGGTCCCATAGTATTTAGTATGGAAGCGATTCTCTGCCAATTGATCATGTTGATTTCTTCAAAGTTAACACTAGAGCAATTTCCATGTAAACGAATAAAGAAGTTTTCAACCAAAGAAACCAAGTTCTTCTTCTGAATGCTCAATATTCGTGAACGACGTTTTGGTTGGGCTGTTGGTTTGTTTTTTATCGTAGACATTTTATCAACACGCACTGCACTTGCACCTTTTTCAATATAATCACATGCATAAATATTGAGGTTATGTTACGTTTACCGAGAAGTTTATTGAAATGTATACTAGATTAACTTCTTCACTGACAATAAACACATTCAATAATATGACGTAAAAATATCGCACACACCTTTGTTATTTGCGCTATTTAATTTGTGATGTGATCGATTGGGTATGATAATGTTGGAGTGATGTTCATTAATTTAGCATAATAAGGGAAATAACAAGAGTGATATTCAGTTTTTCTCACCCTAATATTAATTCACCGACCATCTAAATTTTCGTATTTTACTTTTGACAGGCGGAAGGCATATTATCATTTGTAATCATTTGTTGTGTTATATATTTCGGTCGAATCAAGATGTTTTAGTTGTAACATTCGTGACATTTACAAGAAATCTATATTATTTTTGTTGCTATATCGATAACAGAAGTCTAGTTTAAATGTTTTCTACATGCTTGCGGGTGTAAAATCGTTCTTTTCATATAATTTTTTTTTATATAAAAATATTGTTTTGACTTAAGGCCTGCCCTCAAATTCCTGTCTGTCTGCTTCGTTGAAGTTAGTTTCGAATTATATTATTTAATATTTTCCTCAAATGCTTTTGCTGAAAAATCAAGCCGCACAATGACATCTTTCAACGAAGTTAGCCGATTTAGAAACAAAGGTGGAAGATAGATTATTATAGACCGACCATTATACTAAGCAGGGTTCCTTAACGTTCCAAGTTAAGTTAAGTCCAAGTTTCACCATATTATGTAACGTTATAGTATTCTGAAACCGTAGTTTCAATTTTCAATTTCGTTTATTTGCCCAGAATATCAATTACAATCATTTACAATTTACAAACGATAAGCCTTCCGATATGTAGTCTCCCCCTTACGGAAAATTTTCAGCGAGCGAGAACGTTATGCACAAAAAACTTAAGGATTGCTAAGGAAACCGTAGTTTTTAAATATCGTTACAGGTACAAATAACGTTACAGATGTTCGTTACGGGCGTAACGTTAAGAGTCGTAACTTTTAGTTTTTGGTTATGCCGGAACTCTGATACTAAGTAACATACAGTCTCTTTAATCTTTTGTTTGAAACAAATTAGGTGTAAGAGGTAGGAATTTTAACTTAATAACTATTACAAGTCAAATTCGCAATATCTCGAGCAAGAGTTCATGCAATGCATACCAACACTTCTTACATTTTATCGGAACAAATGTTTCTTGAAATGTTTGACCACCTCATACGCAAACTAAACTCTTCGATTTTTAATATAAACACTGAACAATAAGTATCGAAATACTTTAAAGTGATCTCCAATCAAGTTCAACTTTTTAAAATGAGTGTTTACTTGCATAGGTGCAAGTTAGTATTAAACAAATTAAATATCGAAAATTTGTTTGAGAGATCTCCAATCAATTTCAACTGTTCATGACCGGTATAAAAATAAAGGTTGGAGATTGAATTGATTCAATTTATTCATCTTTTGGTGCGTTCAACACTTAAATATCTAGATTGTACAAAATAAATACATACATACATTAGAAAAAAAAACTCCCAGCCTCATTATGGAATTGCATAGGTCGCATAACGTACTAGAATGTTTCATATGCGTACCAGCAGCAAGCTATAGCTTTGTCATTGCTGATATAGTGTTACAACTGCAACCTGATATAATTCTTACTGCTGTTATAACCGTCGAATAATTTTCCCCCCGAATTACATTTCCTTCTCTATCATCATATTAATCTATTCTCGTATAGACTGCTATGATGAGACTTGACTTGGGATTAGTTTGGCTTAGAGAATATGTCCAAAATTTATAAGAAAATATAGACTGTTATGATGAGAGAAAAGGATATATAATTTGGACCAGTCCTTGGGGGATATGTCAAAAATTTATATGAAAATAAACAATGACAAGTACTTCAAGGAAGTCTTCGGAATACATAATTCAGAACAGTTGCCTTGGTGTCAAAACAATATATGCAAAAATGCAATGGCAGTTCCCGCAAGGCAAGTTATTATTAACTGGTTTTCGGACTTCTGGGACCCTTGGTATGTTTATAACAAGAAAGCTAACTTGGCCAAACAAAAAAAAATTGCCCAGTCAGATTTTCGTTTTGTCCAAGTGTGTCCCAGAAGTTGACAGTTCCGCGAAGTGCCCTGTACTTACGATATTCATGTGATGTTTTTTGTACCAAACCCTATAAGACAATTTACACAAAAGAAGTAACAGATTCTTGTTGCTATATGTGTTTGCTGTCTAAGATCTACGAGATCCACACCCTTCATTCACACGAGGTTCTGAAAGAGTGGCAGCAAAATTCTCCAACACCAGGTACGGCTGATTTTTCAAAATCTGTCGATTAATCTTGAACGCACGCAATACCAGGGTGGTTTTTATTCATTGGAAAAATTCACCGCCTCCTACCGTCGTGAGTGTCTTCACTGTTGTTTTAGAAATAGAGTGTTATGATGAAAGAGAAAGAAATATCTTTACAAAGTACCCCAAGGTAACTTATAATAAACTGGTCATCGGTCCTCTCGCTCTCAACGTTACATGTTGAAAGAGAAAGCAATATTTTGACAAGTACCCCAAGGCAAGTTATAATTAACTAGTCTTCGGTTCTCTCGCTCTGATCATAACAGTCTATAGAAAACCATTCACGATGATGTATTTTTAAGCGGCAGCTACGTGTCAAACTCTTCATATGTCAAAGAAATGTCAAAAACGTTTGACATATGGACATGACTTTTTGCTGATGTATCTCTCCATGTGCGTTTTGTTATTCTCCGGCACGCTAAGAAAATTAAATCCGCATCGTAAACTGTTAATGAATTCAATTAGTACAAAGTCATTTTGAGTTGTTATCGGTGATAAATTGGATAAAAATGTTGAATCCAAATCGTGATGAAACCTCCAACAAACGTAAACAAGAGTCAACAAAAAGTGCCGCAAAGAAATTCAAATCGAATAAGTACAAGTCGGTCACACAGGAAGAGCTAAACCAGCTGCAAGAATCAAAAGTTGATTTATCGGAAAATGTGCTGGCGTTGCAAATTGACAATATTTTGAAATCTTTCAAAGTTTCGCCAAAGTACGAAAATTTCATCCAACAATGGGTGGCAAGTCTAACCGAATTAATCGGTTCGTTGCCGTCAGAGAACGAGAAGAAACAATGGTCAGACATCAAATGGCTTAACCGGAAAGTGATGCTCCCGTTGAGTAACGAGCAATTTCATTTGCCGAAATTTTCTTTCCAATTTTTAACACCGAAATCCGTACGTGTGACCGGATCGAAACTATTCTCCACATTACTGTCGGATAACATCAGTGTTGACATTGCTGTGGAAATTCCGAAAAAGTGTTTTCAGAAGGAAGACTATCTGAACACCATCTACCATCAGAAGAAGGCCATCTATTTGAGCTACCTCGCTCTAAAGCTTGGCAAATGGGACCAACAAACAAATCTCCAATTCATGTACGATCGCCTTGATGTTCTCCGTCCGGTTCTACGGATAACAGCCTCTTCCGACTTGAAAAAGCCAATCATTTTCAACATTCATGTGCATGCAGAAGAAGGATCGTTCAAGATGTCACGATTCGTACCCTGGAACAGTAACATTCGCGACGCGTTGTTTGATGGCTCAGAAGGTGAAACCGGTGAACTTGTTCAAACGCCCCATCACAACATGAGCATAATGAGAGATTTGACATCGTTGGCCAACGATAATTTCTTGACGGAAACACTTGGAACCTGTGTCAATGTGGCGAAAGGAATTGCCCTGTTCAAATTGTGGCTGAGGACACGATGCTTGAATGAAGATTTTTGCGGATTCAGCGGACCGATCGTCTCCATGTTTGCTGCATATTTACTCAAGACACGGAAGCTGAACTCGTCGATGAGTGTGTTCGATGTGATTCGAAGCATTTTCTTGAACTTAAGTAAGTGACTCGAATGTGATGTGTACTGACCGTATCGACTGATTGACCCAAAATATTTTCCACTTAGAATTCAGCAAATGGCATTCGAAAGGAATCGCCATACAGGAGACAATGATTCCGCTGGACAAATCGAATGAAATTTTTGATGTTGTTTTCTATGATTCCACTGGCTGGTACAACGTATGCGCCAACCTGTCGCTGGACATTTATCTGCGAACGATTGAAGAAAGTTCCAGGGCATTGGCTTTTCTCGATGCAAAAATTGTGAACAACTTCCGGTATTTGTTCCTGTCGGACATGAATCCACACTTTCAATTTGATCATCTGTTTCAGTAAGTGAATCCAGTGGTCGAATTGAGACAGGGAAGTTAATCTTTTCTCCTGAATTATTTTAGCATAACGGAAACGGCAAATCTTGACGAGATATTGAATGACCATGGAAGCAAAATCGATCGAAATGACTATGCTGGCCAATGGTATCCGCATATCTTGAAATTATTCGCTAGCGTTCTGCGCAAAGGACTCGACAATCGCATTCATTCGATGACTCCATTGCCCACCAAATGTTCTCCATGGAGCGTAACTGAAGCTCATCCGAAGATCGTCAAAACTTTGACATTTGGATTCAAACTGAACATCGAAAATTGTTTGGAAGTGCTGATCAAAGGACCACAAGCGAATCAAAGTGATGCCGAAAGCTTCAAACTATTTTGGGGAAATAAGTCAGACCTGCGCCGATTCCAAGACGGGTACGAATGAGTGATGAGTGAACGATGTGGACGAAGGTTTGAATCTAATTATCTTTGCAGCAACATCACAGAGACATGTGTGTGGGCCAATCCGTACGATAATTTGATGAAAAAGCGCCTGATTACTCGGGACATTTGCCTGTATCTGATGAACCATCACTACAACATCAAATCGTCGCACATGAATTATGTTGCCGGGCAATTCGATTTGGCTTATCGAGTGTCTAACTCATACTCAAAGACTGTCGACGACAGCGAAAACTCGGAGAACCTTGCATTGGCCGTTATAAGGAGTTTCGATGATTTGGCCAAGAAGTTACGATCGCTGGACGTTGAATTGGATGTGAATTCAGTGTTGGGTGCGTTGCTAATTTTAAGACGACAATCAGTCTCATTTTAACGGATAATCCACAGGTTCATCTGCCATCTTCCGGTATTGTGAAATCAATCCCGTTCTCAACAACGCCACAATGTTCGAAAGGGACAACATGAAAGTATTTCAATCGTACAGAACGAACAGCGGAGTCATCGAATTGTGTAAGTTAGACGAATGACAATTGGCCCATCCTCAATCCAGTAAAAAAATATTTCTTTTATTTACAGCTGCTAGTGGTAAATGGCCAGACGATGTGGTGGCGCTCAATCATGTGAAAGCGGCGTTTTGTGTAAAAATTGCCCAACAGTTGACGGAAAAATGTCAATTACAATCGAGAGGGAATGTGGACAGTGTGGAAGTCATTAAAGGTAGTTACAGTGGTGGTGTTAAGACAGGCCCCTTTTCATTGTCGCATTTCTTCTTTATAGATGGGTTCCACTTCCGCTTGAAATTGTTGGTGAAGAAGGAGCTTGCTCTCCTCAAAGAAATTCCAAGTAAAAAAAGTGAAGTTCAACAAATGGAAATGGACTTTCTGATGCCGAAACTGAACACAGCGCTACACACGTAAGTGCTGGTTTTAAAGGAATCACTTGCTTATCTTACATGCTCCCCAATTCATAGATTATATTTAAATAACACATGCTTCGGGCCGGCCGTTCTGATCGCTAAACGTTGGCTGTACTCGCAATTGTTGGACCCATTCTTATGGCCAGATATATGCACCGAATTGCTGATGGCTTATGTGTTCATGGAAAATAAATCATTCGATCAGCCTATTCAACCGCAAATGGCATTTCTGAGGCTGTTGGAATTGTTCCGTTCGACGGATTGGCGTTCGCATCTTTTCATATTGGATTTCAGTGAAGAGTTAACAGGTTTGACTTAAAGATAATGACTCGATAAGACTGCAAACTAAATCAACGAAATTTGTGTCTCGCTTTTTGTTCCAGACTCACAAATTACCGAAATGGAAAATCGTTTCATATCCGACCGACATTCGCATCCACCGCTGTCGATCATAACTTCGTACGATACAAAGAAGAATTCGATGTGGTCGAAATCGGCACCGAATGTTGAGATCCTGTCACGCGTAGTCGTCCTTGCAGGTCATACAATTCAATTGTTCGAAGAGAATCTATTGAGCAACGTATTCAGAACGAAGGTACATTGAAGTCTTGTCAACAATTCAAACGAATTTCCGTAAATTTGATTGACTAATCGACTAATTTTGCGACAGCTTTTCTTTAAACCGTCCTACGAGGGCTATGATGTGCTGCTACAGCTTCGAAAGAATCACCTACGAACCAATCACGTCTACGATTTCTTTAAAAATTTCAAAAAGCAGCTTGCTGACGACACTGTCCCGGCAGCCGGCTTCAATCCAGTCGAATATTTTTTGCGTGATTTGAGGGTGAGTAAATTTTACACATGGAGTCAAAGAGACATCAATAACAACCAACCCATTTTTCTCGTAAATTCTGCAGAACGCATACAGCGACTTAGCCATATTCTTCTACAATCCGTGTGGTGGAGACACAATTGCTGTACTATGGAAACCGACCATTCACGAAGCAATTGAATTCGATGTAATTTTACCGTTGCACTTAAGTCAGTCGATCTTTTTAATGTTTCTAATTTTCCCGATGCTTTCTATTCCTTCCAGGCGAATAATATAAACGGACGAAAGCACAGCGGGCGTCAAAGTTACGAATACAATTTGCCGCAATTGATAGAAGATTTCCGGATAATTGGTCGAGGTTTGGTTGAAAATGTTATAGAATGTCAATAAATGCGTACGAATAGAGGTGCATCAAGTGATTTTTCATTGTGGTCCAAGTGGCAGGCAAATGTAAACCTATCGAGAAAACAAAAACTTTTTTTTTTCTGAAGTACCTTCAGAGTCGAATATGTTTATCATTGAATTTATTGGTGACGATGCTGGTATCGAGAGAAAGTAGATAAATTGCAAGTGTTGCAGAATGTTCACGCTGATTATGTAATTTCCTGATTGTTGCACATAGATTCAATTTTTTGCCATTTTTCAGCTGCTCATATCTCATTGAATTTAAAACCCAAAAAAATCCTTTTGGCCCGAAAATACATCCCAGACGAACATGTATCGGAAGAAAGTGCACATTTTAATTTTCGATCACGTGCCACCAGCCTCTAAAAGGAAAACTATTTTTTTCGAAAGTGGCTTAGCCTAGTTTTGGAATACTGTGCGCGTATTGACTTGGAAACTGGAGACACTTGAAACGCATTTGTTTAGAGTAGTTTTTTTTTACAATTTCTTGCATTTTTGGAATGGAAACTCATCGAAAAAGCTGAATTTATAGGTTTTGTGCAATTAAGTTTCACTCAACAAAAAATTCAATTTTGTCTCTCACACGGAGTACCTTTTTGGAAAGTATAAATCCTGAAAACCAATCCTTATGATCTTGATATTGTAGTTTCGATGTAAGGTGCTAGATTTTAGATAATCCACGTCATTAGTCGTATAAATTTATACGTCGGAGAGAGCTTTTTTATCCTTTGTTACGATCTGTCAGTTTTTCTATTTTGCGAAGTGTGTTTGGAATCGATTGACATTAACAAAATAATAGAAAAAAATATTTTCACACAATCTGTTAATGCCAATCGATTCCAAACACATTTTAAAACATTTTGGTCCGAAAAAGTATGAAAAACCACTTAAAACAGCAAAGATATCTCAATTTTAGTTTTCATTTCCATACTAAATCGCAAAATAGAAAAACTGACAGATCGTAACAAAGGAGAAAAAAGCTCTCTCTGACGTATAAATTTAGAAAAAATGGCTTCGATCGCCAAAAATGTACTGGAAAAGTCGATTTTCGAAAAAGGAAATTTGTTCTACAACTTTACATTCCCAATCATCTATGATAACTGAAAAGCTCGAAAAACGTTAATCAAACGGATTGACACAAGGGAAACTAATAGGAAATGATTACACAAGAATTTCGTAGAACAAATGAAAATCTAGACGTTTATTCTTTTGAATTTTCGTTAGGCGATCACAACAAGAATGAAATACTAAAATAAAGAATCTAGATTTTCATTTGTTAAACCAGTTTTTGTGGAATCGTTTACAGACCACAAAAATTCCCAAAACAAAAATCATGTCGAATTTCACTTTTGTAAAAAAAAAATCAGAATTTTATCAGAATTATTCGGTATTTAGAATTAAAATTTCCAGAAAAAAGCCATGATTTACAGGTGTAAATGTCCAAAACCCACCGGCCAACACACATATGAACATTTTTTTCATGTAAAAAAAAAATCCTCGTTTTGTGCCACGACATATGAGTGATCATAACGGTCAGCTGTAGAAAGTTCTCTATTTTACATGAAACATTTTTACAGTGTTTGTATGACACAGACACGTTGTCCAGCTTCAGTACGGTATTCAGAGTACCACTAATGCTTGAAATGTGTTGGACGACAAGGGAAGACAACCTGAGAAAAATCCCAAAAACCCTATATTTTCGGTTCTGTAGATAGTTATTACTATTAAACGGATTCGCTTGTGGCCAGAGTTTGATATGCTCATTTTAACGTTACATACTCCCGAGTCTCATTTTTGTGAAATATTCTACAAACATTCGAAGACTTGATAACAAGATAACTTGAGTAAATCACAACGGATTTCCAAAAACTTTTTTTTATTCGATGAAGTATTGAAATCCTCAGGTCACGTTCGAAAATGGGTGATATCGGTTTAACCATCTGGGAGTAGTTCTCAAAAGAAGCCTTTTCTACTCTTTGTTAAAACGTTATTTGATTTTGCCTTGTAAACAAAACCGAACAAACAGAACCAAAATTAATGAGTGTGAAGTTCACACGAGTTTAAATTTTAATTGAAAACATATGTCAATTTTTACCGTGACATTTCATGTACAACGTTTCGAAGATTTTCAGTGAAACTAAACAGAATTAAATCATCAATGAGAGACTTATTCTAGTCGTTCTTCTTCTAAATGCGTTTTTGTGGCCATCAACGTTTAAATTACGTTTCATTGAAATAAATCATTGTCAATAAAAATACTGCTCAGACAAACAGTCAAGGGATCTGACCCGCCCAGAAGGTGGGGCATAGGAAAATTGCACGAAAAATTGGCACTGATTTTAAGCCCATTTCATGAATTAAAGTTGAATAGTATTCAATGAATATGAATAGATAGATAGATTCATTTATTCATAATCATGCGAAGGCCGAGCCTTATACAAAGTTAATTGCGCACAATAAGCATATTAATAAAACGACAGTAAACATAAAATTCAGTTTAAAAGAGTGAGGATTTAGTTCATCGCCAATCAAATCATGAGTAAAGGACAAAAACGAAGATAAAATAATTACAACAGCCAGCGGGGAAAAATATAAGAATACAAACAGCAATTAAACCGATCTCACTTGAAGCTCATTAAACACAGCCGAAATCAACGGGTATAATCAAAGTAACGACTGCGAAACACGTCAAACGAACTAGAACACCTTATATCAACCGGCAGCATATTCCAATCCACTAATCCTTTTCCAAATAGCGTTTTTCTCAGCATATTATTGCACCTAGGAATTTCCGCTTGTTTCGTTCTTGACGAGTAGTTTATGTTCACAAGCTCCTTCAGGTAGCTTGGTGAATTCGAGTAGATCAACTTGTACAGGAAATCCAAATTTCTAAACTTGTATAAGTCACACAGTGTAAATCCAATAAAGCGAGTAGCGTAAGCGTCGACATTCGTTCGCCTGCTAAGTCCATAAACATATCTAACTACCGCATTAAAAGCACTATTCAACAGCATTTTATCACCAAATTCCAGGCCATGGGCAAAAACTGTACTGTATAGTCAAAATGGGGCATCAATAGGGTTTTGGCTAACATTTCTCTCGTTCTGAGCGGTGTTAAGTGTGCAAGCGGCCATAGGCTCCTAAGGCCAGCAAATACTTTGCTATATATTAGCTCTGCATGATCATTCCATTAAACTTATTGTTGATTAAAACGCCCAGATTCTTAACCTTGTTGTAAAAAGGTATGGAAGCACCATTCAGACGAATGAGGGGACTAAAATCAGTTAAAATGCATATTAAAGGATTCGTATCATTTTTAGCATGATCAAATCGTCTTAAATATAAATCCTAAAAAAGACTTATGTTTAATTTGGACAAGTTGATAATAACTGTCGATATCAGCATAAAATGTATAAATAATATTGCTACAATCACAATTCATAATTTTTCCTGGAAAAATCGCTTGATTAAAAAACATCAACACATAACGAATTACGCCTATATGAAATACTGTGTTATTCAAAGTGGAGCGGAACGAGGTCATTACATGTATTTCGGAACTTATAGCTTCGTGTGACAAAGATTTTCTAATTTCGTGTGGAACAATTCGCAAAGATTTTGATTTTCTAATGATGATGACTATGGAATTCCTAGAAAAGTTTTAGTACAAGCAGCATAGCCAGCTAAATTCAGACAACCATGTGGAAATGACATTTTCTGCTACGTTCTACCTTGACAGATTTACGGAATAAGGTTCTGAAAGAACAAGAACAAGCTAAGAAGACTCGTAGATGCTGAGCAAATAACTATTTCTTAAATTTGTTGCTGAAATGTTGCTGCACCTATTCTTTCAGGAGCTTTGAAATGTCGAGTAATTTTCGCAAGTCGGTTTTGTGCATCGCAGAGTAAGGGGCTAGTTAACAACATTTTGTAACATCGATTGCCTAAGTCACCATAGTTTACCTATTTCCCTGTGGAGCTAAATCAATTTTAGTTCACCGTACACATTAAAGCTAAATTCAACATAACGACGACCTATGCAATAAAAACATTAATCATAACTAAGCAGTTAGAAATAGTTTGGTATATCTCTCTTCACTCTTTTCGCCCAGAAAATAAGGATGGCAAAAAGTTGTTGGCAAAAACGAATCACAGGCGCAATAGTCCATCTCCCAATAAAGTAATTCTGTGGTAACCTAAGTTCAAACATTATCAACTAAGAATTTTTATCAACTACTTTCTCGCTGTAAATATTTTTCTCTGAAATTAGATTTGGTATACACTTTCAGTACGTTTTTGATCTTTCGTTCGCATGTAGTTATTGTTACTTTCGGTGTGATTTGACCACAAAAAAAAATGATCAATTACCTCAATCTGTTTTATATCGAGTGCGCGCTGATAGTTGTCGGTTTAGGTTCAGTGATTTCGGACGATTCACCTGAAGACGTTTTAAATTACATAGATAATGTGCAAAAGAAACTGAATGTGACGCAAAACTCGAATATAATATTAGTGATCGGCAATACGGGATGTGGAAAATCAACGTTGGTCCACTATGTGGCTGGTGACTATAGTCGAATGTTTGCTCTCGAACCGCTGAATCCGAACTCAGTCAACTTTGAAATTCGCGATGAATTAGATCCGGATATAGGTCGCATAACTTTGGCGACGGAATCCAGGACCCTAATTCCAGTTATTTCGACAGACGAAAATCATAACGCTTGGATGGACTGTCCCGGTTTCGGTGATACGCGCAATGAAACCGTAGAAATAGCCACGGCCTTCCTCATCAAACGTGTGATTGAAAGTGCGTCGAATATGAAAATCGTATTGGTTATGAACTATAATTCGGTAACTAACAGTCGCGATGATTTCGACAATCTGTTGTCTCGTGCAACTCAACTGATGAAGAATGTTTCGCGATTTGAAAACAGTATTTCGTTAGTTGTGACCAAAGCACCATCATTCAAAATGCGCGGACGACATTATATCGACATCTATGAAGACAATATCAAGAACTTAACCGCACACTTCATGATTGATCATCGTTCGCTGCTGGAAACGAAAGGAGCTTCTCGAAGCAAAATTCAATTAATTGAATCTGTACTGGGACGAAGCACTCCAACAAGCAATAGCAATTATTATCCAAAAATGTCCGTCTTTTGGCGTCCCGACGAAGCGGGTCCATTTAATAAAATCGAAAGAATGGTCACGGGACGTCGATACATACGGGAATCTATTCTCAATCGCTCTTCATATGCACCGGTGAGGATGACCGACTTTGGATTCCCATTAACACCTCAGGCACAAATAAAAGTTCGTAATATGATACAGCATACGGTTGATAGCATTGAAACAATCTTACAACACAGTGTAGATCGACTGATCGTCGAAATAAAACGACAAATTGACCTAGCTAAATCAGATAAAAGTCGACTGGAAGTTATTAACGTCGGGCTGTCGTTCTGCCAAGTAAAGAAAAACGGAAGCGAAGAGATGACACTTGATCAACTGACTGATCATCTATCATGGCTAAGTCGAGAATATCATGTTTCAGAAGCTGATATAAAAGAATTTCATCGTCTCTCCCGACATGGCAAAAATTTATTAATTTTGAGTTCGTTGATTGCAACGGATATAAATTCAAGTCAGAATTCAATCAGTTCAGATTATTATTCGTATTTGGAACAGGTCAATCAATTCCTCATCGAAAAAGACGACGAAATGCGAAAAGGAATCGAAAGTAAAGCACGAGAAATGAAACGAATGATTACTAAAATCTTAATGGATTCTGATCAGCAAGTGCTGCAAGCACTGCATCAAAAAATTGAATCGATCAACAGCTTTCAGAACAAACTCAAAATACTGCAAACCGGGAAAAATAGCATCCAGTCGAGTGAAAAGGAAATAACTTTGCAAGGGAGAATCAACCAGTTGAAAAGGTTAACTTACGCAATCGAAATACCATCGATCAATGTGACCGCTCTGAATTACGTAAATCGATACAAAAAGCGTTTAAGCGAACTTAAATCACTTGTTGGAGCGGAATTTGAATTGCCCATTCGTGATTGGCTTGCTACCTCATCAAATGCCATCGACTATCAAGTCTCAACATATGACTGGTATTTGTTTCTAGAGGAAACCTATCGATATTTCAGTGAACACGACATTTCAAGCAGAGCATCCATTAACGAAACTAATTTTGGAACAATCACAAAGCGGATACGACGAAACGCTGATTTTGAGTCGACACCAGCTAAAATAATTGAAATCAATAAAATTATAAATATTACAATGAAATCACCGGCTAGTTACAAGTGTGATGGCGAAATATTGACGATTACAGGACGTTTTATTCGAAGCTCTGACATTCGAGATGCACTCGTGACGAAATGTTCGACACTAGAAGATCTAAAAATGGTAAAAGTGTTTGTTTTGGATACATTCTATGTTGATTCTGACCTCTATCTGAACAAAACGAAAGAGATTGAGCTACAAGTCATGGCACCGAGATGGAACATTCAGAAATATGCGAAATTTCACTTGAATGGGAATAATGGCGAAAGCTACGATCAACCAGCAAAGGAGGCATCGGGAGGAATGCACGGAGAGCCTGGATTGAATGGTGGCAACTTTTTCGGCTGGGCAAATGTTATCATCAATAGTGAACGGCTATTTGTGGATGTAAGTGGTGGTCGTGGAGCAAATGGCCAAGATGGCACTGGCAGTCCTGATTCTACTGTTGAGTTCGATGAAACAGGTTTTTCCGATTCTGGTACAGCCGGTGGAAGGGGAACGCCAAGTGAATATTATCATAGATATTTTAGACGTCATGGCTATCATCCTAGACTATTAAACTCAACAGGAGATGTAACATCTTTTCATTTTTTCACTATTGGTTTGAATGTTACGCACAGATTTGCATTACATCCGCCCAGATGTTGTGGCCCAACTGGTGCTGGCGGCAAAGGTAAAAGAAATTTATCCCAAAAACGTATTAAGTCTGTTTTTTACAATTTTTATCCTACATGTTAGTCGCTAGATGCACTGTATTATCATTGTATAACTTTGCCACTAGGCACTACTAGCCTGAAATCAAGCAAAAAAAATCTAACTCATACCGGAACAAGATATTCTTCGTGAAATTTCTAGCTCACTTTCCTTCGAGATGTCCTTAGTTTCTAACTAATTTTTGTCACAACGAAGGACTCTGGATATTTGTCATATCACGGATTCTTGCTTTGTTTCGTCCTTGGCTACCCTCGTTCTGGCCCTTTCGTAGAACAAATTTTTTTCGTATCGGGCAATGTAAAAATATTTGGTATAGATTTCAAACCGAGACCTTGTAAGGGACTTAAAGTGCCGAGGGACAGTGACCCTGTTATGCAATTAAAATAGAAATAAAGATTAAAAGTTTTCGTTTTTATTTGCAGGAGGCTTTGGTGGAGCTGGTGGAAGTGCTCATTTCATTCACTCCAGTAGTGATAACGAAAAACATCTTCCGATCATTATCTCGAACAATGGTGAAAATGGCGATACTGGTGTGGACGGAAGGCAGTGTGCCACTTTAAAACTTGTGTTGAGCGTCATCACCGAAATAGATGACAACATTTTCAGATTCAACTTGAAAAACAAATTTTTTGACAAACAACTCCATCATCACGACGAATGTCCCATACAGAGCGGTATGGTATTCTACCCCGGAAATCCCAGACCAACTCGCGAACGGTTACATGGATCGATAAATTTTGTTCCATCACTAATTGAATACAATTTATATTTGCTGAAGAACATGAACGATCCGGAAGACAATGTGGCTCAATCAACCTATGAAGCAATCAATTCAGATCCAGCAATAAGTTCCGCATATACCATAAAGGATCTGGTGATGGAAGCAAACAGTTTGGAACAAAACTATGCTGAGCTAAGTAAAACCATCGAAGTGTTGTCACTGTACGATAATTTGCTGAATAGAATTGAACGATTCGCTGTTCTGAAGGATGGAAAACTTTCACGAGGCGATCAAAAGGTGTTATCAATGATTTATACGACTATTTTCAGTAAAACAAATGGAATGCGCAGTAGTCACTCAACCGATTTGATAATTAACGTCGGCCGATTTTTAGATTTGACCGGACAGAATGTCAAGAAGTTGAATGAACTGAAACGTATCGAAGTAATCAATGAACAGCTTGGCGATTACAACAATGTAATATCGGCCAAAATTCGAGAAGCCAAAAATTTCATTGAAAACGACATCAATCCAGAAATAAGACGAACAATCCCAATATTAAATGACGAATTAAAGAAAGCAGTCGATGAAACAATTGCATTGAGGACAAAAACTCGCAATGAAATAGACTCTAAAGAAGAACAACTTCGAGTCATGCGAAGCAATGTG
Source organism: Bradysia coprophila (assembly GCF_014529535.1). Taxonomy (NCBI): domain Eukaryota; kingdom Metazoa; phylum Arthropoda; class Insecta; order Diptera; family Sciaridae; genus Bradysia; species Bradysia coprophila. The sequence goes on along the minus strand of NW_023503493.1, from coordinate 12,437,909 downwards.
AAAGCGCGCCATATTCTAAGCATTTTTGAGTTGATTGGTGAGCTGACCGGAGTGATTTGTGACTCACTCTCCAATAAGATCACCGGCGTTATTCTAAAATTTTCGGCACAAATGCTGAAAACTTATTTAGATGATCCAAAAATAACTGAGATACACGATATGCCGGAAAGTGTTGAACATTTACGAAATAGGATGCACAAAAATGAACGAGAAAAGATCATGGTGACCGAGAACGAATTGAACAAATTGAAGAAATCGTTGGATAATGTAACGAATCATTTTACTGATAACTTGAACCAATTCATTACTGAGGCAAATGCTATCAATCTGAGTGGTTCCGCAGTTCTGACGGAAGTGAATAATTTCATAAAAAATTGCATCGAATTTTTAAGAGGATGGCACGACGTTGCCACAAAAGAACGCAATGTAACAATTCAACGTCCTGTACAAAGGGCTCAATATGCACTGACCGTGATTGCAACATCGTTTCCAACATACGAACAAATATGGAGCGACGATGATGAAATTGGTGAAGTGGTCCAGGCCCTCAATGAAGACAGTGAAACGTTAGAAGTTCTGAAAAAGCTCGAAGAGGGAATTTATTCAGAGTTGATGCCGTTGGTCGACGAAATGTATGAGTATGCAGTGAACGTCGAAAAAAATCTCGTAAACAAGTCGTCAGTGTCTCTAGACATAACTCACTGGAATGTTAAGCAAACGATTCGCAATGTTCAAAAGAAATTGATCGATGAACTGTCCCAATTCGACATCGAAAGCAACATAAACGGGTGCATGACTCGACTTAACGAGGCAATGGAATTATTGATTGACATTTACCATCGCATACAGAATTACGAAGAAGAATCCAAGTTTGTTACATATCTAAGTGAACTTCACATCACATCAGCATCCGATTCGGATATTCACGATGTCGAGGTGAGGAAGATGTTCAATCAAATGAAAATGAATTTGCAGGTAAATTTGTTTCTTGGTCAATATTTTCGGGTCCTTGGTGCATTCAAACAAGCCCTCTTCCCATATGCTGCTGATTATTTGGCTGATTATGAGCTACCATCGTCATTATTGGTTGGCAATTTAAATGATTCAATTACTCTAGCGTCTCAACACATTGAATCATTGAGTGAAAAGCTGAAAGAGTATAATGATACAGTCATCAACGAACACGATGAACACATCCATTCAGCCTTCTTTGACCGGAATTATGGATCGAGGGGGCCATTTTATGTGTGGCCAAACTCTGAGATACACGACAGAGTCCAGCAATTATTTACGGGCCAGAAAATCTATCTCTTTGCCGATGTTCAAAACAGCGACACACGAAACGCTGTTAAATTCCATACAATCGCATTAGGATTCCATAGCAATAATCTGACGATGAACAACAGATTGCAGGAAATACTGCAATCATTTCATGTATCGTTGACGCACATGGGCAACTCAAATTACCGTTGCAAAGATACATTCTACACAATACCGAGTCGACCATGGACCATCAAATACAGCATTGGCGAACGGAACCAGCGGCCGGCTGACCGAAACTTAGTGCACGGTAAACTAGCATCGGGACCGTCGTTATTGAGTCCGTATACGCTGTGGTCGGTGCAACTATTATATGGCCCCTTCAGTCAATTGCAGCAGTTCGTCGACTTCATAGATATCGAATTGTACGGCAATGGATTGTACGTTATGGAAGAGGCGCCAATTTGTGAAACTAATTTGGAGAAATATTACTCGGTTATGGATAAAATATTGTAATCAAATAGAATTAATTTTCCATGGAAGTTCTACCATAGTTTATGAAAGCATAAAAAAGGAACCAAATATTAACATTCAAATGAATACGGAACATTTAAATAAAATGTCGCAGTTCATATTTAGCTCTAACTGATGTACGATTTCATTTTGACTGTTAAAAACGAACGAAGGATGATGATGATGGACCTGATGGTGAGTGTGGTGAGTTTAAATGCCTTTCATATGGATCAATGGGACGAATTAGGAAGCAAGGCCCTTGTCCGTGAATTCACAAAAATTGCCAAAAACAATATACCGGCTAAGTCTGATGAGGTCTTTTTACTTTTTGTTCTTTCTGATTAGAATTACCTCGAGAATTACTAATAGTTTCGTTAGTCGATAGGCAGCTACGGAACAGTAAACATCTAAACACAACACTCTATCAGCTTGGTAGTAGCTACCGACTACTAAATTTTCGAATTGTGATGCCAACTATGAGCCATCAGTTATCAGATAACAAATAATAATTATTAAACAGAAATGAGATTTATGTGAACAAATCACTTAGGGCCGAATATACTTCATTTTTAGGGTCATAATTCACAGACTCGATTTTAACAAACTTTATACCTCTCTGTGTGGTAAGACTAACATTATGCATCAGCTCGGTGAGGCAGATGGGTTTATTTTTTATCTTATCGACACATACAAAATTAAATACACGGTATGTCCAAATGATTATTTTGACAAGTTTATGCGCCTTCCGCTTAGGATCACAAAGAATCATAAAACTTAGTGACATATTTCTGGCCAAGACATTCTTCAAATCGATTTTTTACCATGATGGTCAAATGGAGAAAAATGTAGAACAGAACCAGATCTGTTTTACGATTATTAGCAACTCATCAAAATAAACATTTGGCCTCAGATGCATAATATCTATGTGCAGTAGTATGTCAATCACGAATTAGCAACTTGAAAATTTTTTTCAGCGAACTCTTACCGCACTTCATTTATGCCTTATGCGTACTTTGAACGAAAACAATAAAATTTTGGTCAAGTTCCATATTCTTGAGAGCTGCCTTGTGAAGCACCGATCAATGAAAACAGTTTCTTTATGTTTTCATTGCGTTTCAGATGCAGAGAAATTTTTAAAAGTTACCCAAATATAGTTTGTAAATCAAAGGCTTGTGCAGAATCAGCAGCAGCTGAACATCTCCAGCTGGTCCACAAATCGTTGTTCAGAATGTGTTTTGACTGTTATTATACAAGAAGAGTGTGTTTTTGATCAGCTGGTGAAGGTTAACTGTTGCTGATTCTGCATAAGCCTTTGATTTACAAAACTGTAATTAAATTTTTTAACCATTTTTTCAAAAACAGTGTAAATGAATTATAAAGCCAATAAGACAATATTTGAACCAAAAGTACATGTACAAGTACCTTTCTAGAGACACATCATACGACCTTTTACCTTTCATGTAACTGGCGAAAGTTCCATAAGAAAAGCGCATATTTTCGGTTTTCGATCTTCCTCCAACAGCCACCTACTCAAAGGTCGAGGATTTTTTTAAAACAAATGTGTTGGCTTCTAGTGACCAATACCTTTTTCGATACATAAAAAAACGTCCACAAAAGTCCATTATTCCTCGAAAATTTTTTGGCGGCCAATTCCGGCAGACTGTTTTTCAAAAGAACCCCTCATTGTAAATGTAATAACAATTAATTTTCATTTATCAATCCATTTATTTTGATTTCAATTCTTTTCCGACTAGACTATATGGCATGATATTTCCATTCCATGGAATTTCCGTCTTGGCAGGAGTTACGAGTAATATGAATTAGAAAATAGTTTCAAAAAATACGTGTTCTCTTGCTTTTTTGACAAGGGTAAATGCTTAAAAAATACGTTGCATCGTTCTTAATTATATAAAACCGATTCGCGATTTTCTTTTACATTTTTTTGTCTGTTTTCTCTCTTTATTTTTTAGGAACAAATTTAAATCTAAAATCTCATAACAAGCGAAATTCAGTGAACTAGATATTATACTAAATAAGACGATTCGTTGGTTTTAAGTTAAAATTTTAAATTTACGTTGTTCACTTCATTACCCACTGGACATTAAATATTGAAACAATAAGAGAAAAAAAATATTCAAAAAATATTCACTTAAGAGTCAATTTGCCAAAACTTCGAACAACTTAAAAACAAGCCATCGGCGATTTTTGGAGGGTATATAGTAATTGAATCAGGGGACCTTCCTGAGTCATTTGCAACTAAAAAAAATCTTCGAAGTAATTATGTTTTCACGCCAGAAATCATGAAAAAATGCACTGCGCGAGGGTGACCAAAATAGTTTTTGTTGCATATCACCGACAATACGTAACGCATTTATCTGAAATTATGGTCATTGGTAGAGGCGTTGACGCCGCATATGCTGGCCTTTAAAACATTTCGAAATTTTTCGTGTATGTGGTGCAGTAGCTATTTTAGGGGGAAAAAATTGCAACTTTGGGAGAGTGTTTAAAAAAAATTACAATGATAGACTTGGAAGATATGGGTGTCGTTGGATAGGTAGTGACTTCTACTATCTATGACACCATGATCCTACCGCGGCACGGTTTTCGTTGAGCTTCAAATTTGATTGAAGTGCACTAACACAAAAATTCTCTAGAATTTTTTTCGCGTCTATTATTTTCGCGTTAATTTTTCTGACGTATGAGACAATTTTAAGTCAGGGCTGGAGTTACTGCCACCTTACGCTTCGGGAAATTTCGTTCAGGACCTATAAAATTTGAAAAAAAATCCAACTTATTCAATTGTTTCATACGTTCCTCGGGTGTCTCCAGACTTCCCCGTATGGCCAGTGCGGCACTGTATCAAGTGTTTACTAGCATATTATAATAATTTTTTGTACGTCGGTCACTTTACGGAAGGATTTGGAAATATGTCAAATTTTTCGTATTCGTGAATTTGTGAAAATTTTTCAAATGCTATCGGTAAGTGGCCAACGTACAAAATATGATTATAATACCCTAGGAAACACTTGATACAGTGCCGCACTGGCCATACCGCGAAGTCGGGAGATACCTGAGGAACTTATGAATTTTTATATGACAAAATTGAATTAGTTGGTTCTTTTCAGCGGCAGCAACTGCCAGCCCTGACTTAAAATTGACTAATACGTCAAAAAATTAAAACAGACGCGAAGAAATAGTATGTTACATACCAAGGATCGAAAAGGTGTGTTTTAGACCCAGGTGGTGAAAACGTCCAGGGATGGAGCGACGCGAAGCGGAGCGGAGACCAAGGACGTTTTCACCACCGTGGTCTAAAACACACCTTTTCGATCCGTGGTATGTATACTATTTTTCTTCCTGGAGTACCAAAGTCACATTCCGAACAAAACATAACAACAGATTTGCACGCCATATTCAGCTGCGATCTCTATACCACATGCGAGATCGTATGCGATATCACAAAATCTCATGCGATATCACAATATCACATGCGAGATGGCATTCGATATAACAAAATATAATGCGAGATCGCATGCGATATCACAAAATCTGATGCGAGATCGCATTTAATATCACATGTGTAGCATTTTCATTTGTTATAGTACATGACACATCTGGGAAAGAATAAAGATAGGATCGAAAATGACATAAGCGGGAATGAAAATTGAGAGAAAAAAGTGTCGGAGAATGTTGCTCTTTCGGTACTAAATTTGGTGAGTGAATGTGACGGTTTTGGTACTTCAGGAAGAAAAGTGGAGTTTTATAGAATTTTTGTGTTAGTACACTTCAATCAAAATTGAATCTCAACGAAAGTCGTGCCGCGGTATGTTCATGGTGTCATGGATAGTAGAGGTCACTACCTACCCATCGACACCTATATCTTTAAAGTCTATCATTGTAATTTTTTTTAAACACAATTTTTTCCCCTAAAATAGCTACTGCACCACATACACGAAAAATTTCGAAATGTTTTAAAGGCCAGCATATGCGGCGTCAACACCTCTACCAATGACCATAATTTCAGATAAATCGAGGGGTAATCACTGATTTACTAGCTCAGTAAATCACGGTAAATCACGGTAAATCACAGTAAATCACAGTAAATCAAGTAAATCAAAAATGAAGTTTCTACTAAATTTGAATCTATTTACTTCAATTTGTATTAGTTCATGAAATTTATCCTATATGTTTACGGCCACGATACTTCGAAATGTAATCCAGTGACAATTAAAAAATTTTCAAAAATTTTTCAAAATTTTTTGTGATTTACCGTGATTTACTTGATTTACTGATTTACTAGTGATTACCCCCTTGAGATAAATGCGTTTCACATTGTTGGTGATATGCAACAAAAACTATTTTGGTCACCCTCGCTCAGTACAATTTTTCATGATTTCTGGCGTGAAAACATAATTACTTCGAGGATTTTTTTTAGTTGCAAATGACTCAGGAGGGTCCCCTGATGCAATTACTGTGTACCCTCCAAAAATCGCCGATGGCTTGTTTTCCTGGTTCGTACAACTTGGTCGAAATTTTGGCAAATTGACTCTTAAATTCTAAAGAATTTACAAAATTAACCATAATTTAGTCTTCCTCGCTCAGTTGTTGATGAAATTTCTTTCGGCATTGTCCTTTCTTCGGCCCTTCGAGAGTTCCCTTTGGTCTCTGATTTCGGTACCATAATTAAGATAAACACAAAGCCCAGTACGGAAAATATGCACGAAATGAGAAACGATATTCCAATGCCAATGGGGACAAACATTTTGACTACGGCAAATGCAATGAGCCAATTAAATGCAACCGCTGCCGAAACACCGATTACTTTCATATCGGCAGGGAACAATTTAACCACCATTAACCTGTCAATGCACGAACAATTGAGATTCAATTAGCAACAAATCGATTAAAGATAAAAAATAAAATTTACCATGGAATGGGGCCGAGTCCCAACGAATATGCTGCGATGTACAAACAGAAAATAGCCAATGGACTCCATGCCCAATTGGTGAGGGAATGCATTGAATTCGGAATGTACAGCGAAAAGTAAACGCACAGTAGTAATTGGCACAGCGCCATAATTGCGATCGATGTGGCGAGCAGAAAGCGGTGTCCACATTTGTCAACAACCAATGAAGCAGCAAATGTTACAATAACGTGAACGATGCTAATGATCACTGCATCGATATTGATGTTGCCATGAGCGGAATTTACAATGAATTCAGTGTAGAAAATGACGGCATTGATGCCACTCATTTGCTGGAAGAACATCAGTCCACCAATTACAGTGAATACTTTCAACTCAAAAAGTTGTTTAATGCGTGACCAAATCGGCGTCCTGTTATTAATCTCTGTATCATATCGGTTTACTAAATATGTGGACGATTCGGGCATATATATGAGCGCCACAACAGATCCAATTGGCATAAATACGCAAATAATATTATATGCAAGATAGTGTCCAAAGGCATTTGCGAATACTATTCCAGTTGTGCACATCAAATAAAAGAAAATTCCAGACTTCCCTATTGTTTCCTTAACTGATATTTCCGAAATGTAGATCGCAACTACCACATAAACAAAACCGATCGATATTCCCAACAATATTCGGCCAACTATTACCATACCAACGTCATTATAGAAACAGACGAGTATCCATCCTACGATTGATGGTACTGATGTTGCAAACATCGCCATTTTTCTACCGAATCTTGCAATTATAATTCCAATCGTTAGACTACCCACAATAGCTGAAAACGAATCGAAAAATGTTAGGAAGTTCGGTAAAGAATTTTAATCAAATTCTGTTCTTACCTCCTATTGGAACTGTGGATACAACCCAGGACCGTTGTTCCTTATCTTGAGCTGATGAGCTCGAACCTAGAACACTGCCTGTACCAAGTCCCGTACACATTGCGGCAAAAATTGCTGCAGATGAATATACAAAATTCATTAGTCTAACTCGTTTGTTATACAATCTTTGGATAAATTTTACCAATTAGTGGTGTTAATGAAGTACGTATAGTTTCAGTCCGTTGATTTGAATCGTTCAGTCTTGATAAGGGTTGTTCAATAAGACCGTTCGCCTTATCACCTTCCATTTTAGAAGTTTTTTGAAATTGACTCACTCAGTCTTCGACTCAGTCTTGATGGGGATTTTTCAATAAGACCGTTCGCGTTGTCACCTCGAAGTTACCTGGAAGTTATCTGAAATTGTAAAGAAATTCATTATTGCCATCTGATCAATACAATAAAATTCTTACAAGATAATCTACACAGACAAAAATCCTGGATTAGATTTAAATCTTTTTCGGATTACATATAGGACCAAATTTATTTTTGGATTGAAATCTAATTTTTCCAAAGATTACTTGCATTTAATCTTTCGAAAATAATCTGTCGATGGATTAGATCGAAATCTTCCAAGAGATTTCAATTTTTTTTATTTTGAAATTAAATTTTTTTTTCCAAAATTTATTTGAATATTTAGTCAGATTTATTTGTTTTATTTATTCTGAAATTGGAAATTTTATTTGTTTAATTGAAATTAAATGTTTTTTTTTACTTACTATGATCAGGATTTGAACTCGTTCACCTCGGTATCTCCAGTCCTGTACTTTACCACTGAGCTATTGGGTTCTTAATCTTAGCAAGATTATTTTCGAACCGTTGTTGCGGAGATTTTACTCTTTCAAAGATTAAAAAATAATCTTCTGAACGAAACCTTTGTACCAACTGAGGTAACCATCATAGTAAACGAGTTCAAATACTAATCGAAGGCAACATTTTTTTTTCATTTTTCCAATTATTTAATTAACTATTATCATAAATCTGTATGAGCAACGATAAGGAAGTTGAGCCTGGCAAAACTATTGAAAAGTATCATAAGCGTATGGAAAATATTATTGCTACTATCAATTTTAGCCATTTTAACCCGAAACGCAATCTATCGAAAGATTTAATTTTTGTAATCTTTGAAAAAAGATTGAATCGAAATCTTTCAAAATATTTAAAATATTCGTAATCTTTCTGTAGATTAAACATTTAATCCGACTTTTTTCTCTGTGTACATAAATCAAATATCAATGCCCTCAATGTGTTTCATTAAGTACATTGAAATCTACACTTTATAAGTGAAAATTGCTGGATAAGCATCCGGCGGGCACAATTCCGGTCGATTTGGAAGGAGAATCACCCATAGACATTCAACCTGTCACCGCAACAGAAGTCAAAAAGGCTGTGATGGGGTTCGCAGCAGGTAGTTCGGGCGGCATGGACGGGATAAGGCCTCAACATTTGAAGGACATCATCGGCAAGGAAACAGGCGAACACGGCGAAAGGGTTCTGGAAGCTTTGGGTAATTTCTCAGACTTTTGCTTGAACGGATTAGTCCCCAATCACGTAACATATTTCTTGTATGGGGCAACGTTATGTGGATTGAACAAAAAAGACGACAACATACGACCAATCGCCATCGGAAACTCTGTCAGGAGGCTCGTTTCAAGAATAGCAAGCTCAAGAATCGCAGAAAAAACTGGAAGCGACCTTCGACCAAAGCAAATAGGTTTTGGGACTCGCGGCGGTGCAGAAGCAGGTGTTCACGCTGCTCGACATTATGTGAATTCCCGACATTCATCGACCAAAGTGCTAGTCAAACTGGACTTCAAGAACGCGTATAACGAAATGGAGAGGCATCCCATGCTACAATCAGTCAAGGATAAATGTCCCGAAATATTCCCATTCATGAGACAGTGCTACGAGCAACCCACATGGCTGTCGTTTGGCGATTTCACAATGTTATCTCAAAGGGGCTGTCAACAGGGTGACCCGTGCGGCCCAGCGGTGTTTTGCCTCGGAATTCAAGACATGATCGAAAGCCTAGAAGCCGAATTCAACATTTGGTATATGGATGACGGCACGATCGGCGGCACCCCGGAAGTGGTAATTAAAGACCTACAAACAGTCATAACGAAGTCGGCCGAAGTCGGTCTTCAGCTAAACTTTGCAAAATGTGAGGTCAAGATTTTGGGAGTCACTGACTTGGCTGAGCGCGCCCACATCCTGCAAACTCTCAACCAAATTGCACCAGGAATCGTCGAGCGTCCGGACGACATCGAATTGTTGGGCTCCCCACTGACAATTTCAGGAATTCAATCGGCAATTCAGCGAAAGCTGAACAAACTTAGAACAATGGTCGGTCGTATGGAAAAATTGAATTCGCACCACTCGTACTGCTTGCTCCGTAGTTCGCTGTCCATCCCACAGCTCAACTATCTGCTCCGAACGACGCCGTGTTGGAACGCTCTGACCGAACTAGAGGAATACGACCGAACACTGAAAGCAGCAATGGAAAGAATAGTGAATTGCCGTTTTGCCGGTAACTCATGGGACGAAGCAACTTTGCCAGTCAAATTGGGCGGACTGGGCCTGAGAAACGCCACTAACCTATGCTACTCTAGTTTCTTGGGATCAGTTCATTCAGTCACGGACTTGGTAGGCAGCATCGTGGCTTTATCGGGTTTACCGTGCGCAAACTGCTCTAATGCACATTCGTAAGCTTTTATACTGCAATGTCGTTTAAATGCTTTCTCCAAAAACTAGATTTCGTTTTATTCATTGATAATAGATCAATTTATCTTGCTTCCACTTTACAAGATAATAAAAACTCAGTTAAAAATAAATAAAGAAGCAGGTAGCACTTTTTCAAAAAAGCAGTTAAAAATAAAGAAAAAGAAAGAATATGTGGTAGAGTCAAAAAATACAAAATTGCAGATAGCACTTTTTCAAAAAGGCAGATAAAAATCAATAAAAAAGCAGAAGAGGTGGTTGAGTGAGATAACTAATTACAACCGTTTTTAATAATTACAACCGTTCCTTAAATATACTTGGAGTAATTTGAACATTTTCCAGTAATAAAATTTTTCCTCATAGTTACATATATAAATTCTTATAATTCTTATCTGTTTCAAATAAAATTTCTTTCAAGTTCATTTCGACTTTATAATGATAAACTGATTGAAAGTATTGGCAAATTTTGGATAATTATATTGAAACACCGGCGAAAAACCATCACCGAGTAAAATTTTTCAATTGGTTTTTTTCACATTTAACTTATTTAATTACCTGTGATTTTATTTCTAGTCTCGACACAAACAATAGATTTTTTTTTCACAACACAATAGAATTTTCAAACGCACTGTTGCATTGCCTTTCGATGTCTGACAAGAATTCATTAAAAAGAAAAAAAAAACACTTGAAGTGTTACGGAGAGATTCTCGCTCAGAGAGAGTTGAGTCCAGTTGATAGGGCGAATTCTTTTGTGCTTCGTATAATATTGACCATTGTCCTGTGCGAAAATCACTTTTCGTTAACATTTTATAGAATCAGGGAACACGCGGATCCCCTGATAGACACTTTTCAAATTAAAAATTATCTTTGTTGCTAACTCATTGCAATTTTCGAGAGACGAGAACCAAAATCTTCAATCTGTCAGATCAACTTTCAAAAATGTTTTATTGTGAATATTGAGTAAGACGTTACTGACATTGAAATCAGCTGTATGGAGAGTTATGATCGTTATGATGTAATACACTGCAAGAGGGATAATTCGAATTGCAGCTTAAATCGACGTTGGCAGTGTTTTTATTGCGGTCGTCCACATTTTCAGCGATTAATATTTCTGACAACAATAAATAATGCCCTGCAAAAACATACACCGATAGGAATTGAAGAAATATAATTTCTCCCCGTATTAACAGCGACTAAACAATGATATTGGGGTTTAAACAATGGTATGTACTATTACCAAATTTAGATTTTCCGGGTATTAAGAATATAGAAAGTTTTGAGAATAAAAAGTCAGTTCTAAATGGCCACCTTTTCATAATACCCAAGATGCGTAAAACATTTTGAGAATTTTATGTTTAGTTGGTTCATGTTTTACAGGGCTGTTAACTTTGACTTTTGCCATGTAAATTATCATTTTTTCATTAGTTTATAAGCCTCTTTTAGTGTGGAATTTTCAAAAATTTGATTCCAAAAATAGGCTACCGTGCGTCGCTTTATCATATTATAAAGCTGAGACCAGTCGCGATCAGGAAAAACAGATTTGATGTTTTCGTTGCGTTGCGGATGCAACTGTTAAAATATTCACATTTTTACCACTTTATTCAACTGCGCAAATCACTGTGTGAATGAATTTTGCCACCAAAATAACATGCGATTACCTTTCTAATGACACCCCGAAAATGTTCCATAGGGAATGATCATGTTTACGATCACCACACAAGAGTCGAGGATTATTATTTTTTTTGACAATCGACATGGTTTCGGCTTCTAGTGACCAATATATTTTTGGGGACAGAGAAAATGCGATCAATTTTGGCAGGCGAATTTTCAAACGAATCCCCCATTGTTTCAAGAACAACAATAACAATCAATTTTCGTTTAACAATCCATTTATTTTGATTTCATTACCTTTCAGTTTATCTAAATAAAATATGACTGAACTGAACTATGTATATGATATTTCAATGAGTATAATATAAAATAGAAAAAATAATTATTAAAAATACGTTATCTGGCTATTTCGCCAAGAGTAAACGCTTTACAAAACGCAGTACATAATTCTTAATTATCAAAAATCGATCAGAGATTTTGGCTCCATTTTTAGACCCGTACGAAGTACTGGGGTCTTATAGGTTTACGCATACGTTTGTAACACGTCGAATTGGACTCCCTGAGTTAGGGGAAACCTATTGTGGTTGTCTAGAGATGCCAAATCAGTGAAAAAAAAAATGTCCGTCTGTCCGTCTGTCTGTGGGTTCTCTAACTTGAGTAAAACACATCCGAATTTGAAAATTCTTTTTTTTTTCCCGTTTGGTAATGTCAAAAGACAGGCTAAGTTCGAAGATGAGTGATTTTGGATCGACCCCTCCCGAGCTGTGGCCCAATAAGTGCTTTACGGTTTTTCGAAGATATCTCCGGACATTCAAACGTTACACTTGTGATACGTCAAATAAAAGGTATTTACAATAGCGATCGACAAAAAAAAAGTTTATGGAAATCGGATGACCGACTCGTGAGTTAGACCCCTTGGTGTGAAACAGGCACAGGGCGGCAAGCAGTTTTTGCTTGTAGGTCGGCCACATTTGAACATATTTCATCTGTTTTAGCTTTATTAGATAGGTATTGACCGTACCAATCAGGGAAAAAAAATTGAAATTATGTTCTCCGGAGCGTGAGCTAGGTCTCTTGGAGTGAGCTCTTATCTGGCTATTCGGCCGTGCAGTGAACGTGGAGTATTTTGTCAATATCTCGAGTAAATTTTGACCGAATTCCATGATTTTTTTTTGTTTGAAAGGTATTAACGAATGTAAAGCGTCGGTAAAATTTCCGGTCTCCTAACAAAATGGCTTGGGAAAAATGGTACCTAGAGAGTTTCTGTTAACATGGAAATAATTTGTTATGTGTTTGGGGTGTTTCAGGTATTCCATATATGGACATCTATATATATCTATATTCACCTATATTGAGCTATATACAGGCATATAGAGCCATATAATAGCATATTCATCTGTGAAATGTTTATTTATAGGAAAATATAGGTAAATATAGTGGTATATAGCTGCTTAAATAGGAATTTGTGAAAGTTGACTTCGTACGGGGCTGTCTATATTGCCTCCGGCAATTTATTTGTATATGCTAACAAGGCAAAGAAAGATAATGTAAGTGATTTTAAAGGGCGAATAGCTTTTCAGTAGAGAATGAAGTAAAAGAAATGAAGAGTTTCACAGTAAAGGCTTTTGATACGAATAGGTGTTTCGTACGGGTCGGCGTTAGCTATGTTTTGTTCTTAAATTAAAAAATTAAATCTAAAATTAAATTCAGTAAACATTACACTAAATAAGGCGGTTCGTTGGTTAAATGGTAAAATTTCAAAATTACTTCGCTCACTTCATTATTCGCTGAACATTTTATATAAACACACTAACCCTAAATATTCGACGAGCTTATATAAACTAAAGTACAAAAATAACTGACAACTAGTTTTCTTCCCTCAATACCGTTATTGAAGAAATTCCGTTCGACATCGATTTTTTTTCCGGCTCCCTGACCATAAAAAAGACAAACACCAAACCCAGTAAGGAAAATATGAATGCAATGAGAAACGATATTCCAATGCCAATGGGGACAAACATTTTGACTACGGCAAATGAAACGAACGAATTAGTTGTAGCCGCTGCCGAAACACCGATTACTTTCATATCGGCAGGGAACACTTTGACCGCCATTAACCTGTCAATGCACGAACAATTGAGATTCAATAAGTGAGGAGCAACAAATTGATTAAAGATAAAAAATAAAAATTACCATGGAATGGGGCCGAGTCCCAACGAATATGCTGCGATGTACAAACTGAAAAAAGCCAATGGGAACCATGTCAAATTGATGGTGGAATGCATTGAATTCGGAAGGTACAGCGAAAAGTAAACGCACAGGAATAATTCACACAACGCCATAGTTGCGATCGATGCGGTCAGCATAACACGGTGTCCATATTTGTTACCAGCCCATGAAGCAAAAAATGTTACAACAACGTGAACGGAGCTAATGATCGACGAAACGATACTGATGTTACCATGAGCGGTATTTACAATGAATTCAGTGTAGGAAATGACGGCATTGATGCCACTCATTTGCTGGAAGAACATCAGTCCACTGCTTATAATGAAGGCTTTAGACGCAACTAGTTGTTTAATTCCCTTCCAAATTGGCGCTCTGTTAATCTCTATTTCACGTCGGTTCTCTAGTTTGGTAACGACACTACTGCACTCATAGACATTGCCATGAAAAAATTTAATTGCTTTCGTTGCATCATTGCTTCGACCCTGATTTACTAAATATGTTGGCGATTCGGGCATATATATGAGCGCCACAACAAATCCAATTGGCAAAAATGCACAAAAAATACTATATGCCAGATGGTGTCCGAAGGCATTTACGAATACTAATCCGATTGTACACATCAAATAAAAGAAAATTCCAAACTTTCTTTCCTTTACTGATATTTCCCGAATGTAGACCGGAACTACCACATACACAAAACCGTTCGATATTCCCAATAATATTCGGCCAAATAATAACATTCCAACGTTATTAGAGCAACAGATGAGTATCCATCCTACGATTGCAGGTACTGATGTTGCATACATCGCCATTTTTCTACCGAATCTCACAATTATAATTCCAATCGTTAGACTACCCAGAACAGCTGAAAACGAATCGAAAAAATGTTAGCGAGTTCGGTAATAGTTATTTTCCTAACGCATGCTAAAATGCTTTTTTAGCGAATGAGATTTTTTCAGCACACGACCACATTTTTGAAAACTTGGGTCTAGTGCTGAAAAAATCAACATTACAATACTTGTAACACAACATACTATTAATTCTATTCTGTTCTGACCTCCTATATCAATTACGGATGCTACCCAATACCATTGTTCCTGTTCGTGAAATATAATATTCAGTTTCTTATTTGCAGTTATAAGTATATGCAACACTCACCTCATCGTGTACAAATCCAACATCTGTGTGGTTGGCTGGTCCGGTGAAAACGTATTGATCTTGAGCCGATGAGCTCCAACCTTTGGTAGCGGCTACACCAAATGCTATAAATGATGTGGCAAAAATTGCTGCAGAAGAATATTCAAAATTCATTAGTCTAACTCGTTTGTTTAAAAAAAAAAATTGAGAAATTTTACCAATTAGTGGTCTTAATGAAGTACGTAGGGTTTCAGTCTGTTGATTTGAATCGTTCGGTCTGGTTGGAGGTTGTCCAATAAGACCGTTCGTCTTATCATCTCCCATTTTGGCAATTATCTGAAATTTTATAGTAATTGATTATTATTCGAAATCATGTCACGTGGCCCATTAATTATTTATTGCCATCTGCTCAATACAACAAAATTATTACAAAATTTCTATATAAATTACTGCACCCTCCATTCACTATTTACATATAAATCAACAATTTAAGCTTTTGTGTCTTTAGAATCGCGTCAGGAATCAAAGAGCGTAATGGTGACGTTCTAGTGACTCAGTGATCAGTGTTTGACCTATCCCAAAGTGATCTAAAAATAGAAAGTTCGTTATCGTTTCGTTAATTCGTTATCGTCAACGTTCTAAGGATATAGAACGAATCAAACATTAAATTGATTAGAAATCTGTAATGTGATCTGAAATGGCAGATTTCTTTCTCACAACTTTCTTGAAGGCGGTTACAACTTTAAAAAAAAAAAAACCATTGAAAAACGATGACGTCATGGTTTATTATTAATGACGAATTATATATTGTCGCGACACTCGGTATTTTTATTTCAATCTACCAATATTTTGATCAAATTGCTTACCAATCTCGACTTTTTAATGGTAAAACGTGATTTAAAATATTTGCCAACTGAAAATTACTGGAAAAACGGTCACTCGAGTATATATAACTCGCAATTCATTGTTTTATTTTCATTTCGGAACATTTTTTATCACCTGTGATTTGACTTTGAGAGTCTCGACAAGCAAATAATTTAGAGCTTTCTATGATTGATCTCGGATTTTTCTTAATTTTTTTTTTCCCAACACAATAAACTTTAAAACGCATTGTTCCATGGTCCTTTGATGTATGATGACACAATTTCTTGTACAAAAGAGTACGGAGAGTGTAAATGGACGGTGATAGCGGAGAGTGTTAACGGACATAACAGTGCTTACGGAGATATTCTCTCATTAAGCTAACTCTGACACTGTGCCATGAAGGATTTTCAATTGAGGTGATTGAGAGACTGACCGAAGAGATACATTTTTTTTTGTATTTCGCACAGTACCATTGCTTGTATTGTAAAAAGTGACTCTGCTCGCTTTAGATTTTTCGAATTTTTTTCATTATCTAGAAAAGCTTTTCCGGTCGGAAAAACGGTTTATATGACATTATTCATTCTACATGCGATTTACACGTTATAATACATACGTAAATGTCGTAATATTGGTAAAGCATGTGGAGTGGAATCAATAGCGTCGATTGGATTGTAATTGTTATACTTCTTATAATTCCGAGACTGTAATTCTTTATTGCTAAGTCTCATTGTAGTTTTCAACACCGACAAGAAAATTGATAATTAAAAAAAAATCAAAAATGTCATCATATGGAACAGTTGCATATGGAAATATTGCAGTGGCGTGATTGCAATTAAGATGTTACTGACATTGAAATCAGCTGTACAGTAAAACGACGAAATACAGCAATGCCATAATACTGATAAGGGATCATTCATAAAGTATGTCATTTACGTTTAATTTCTTTTTTACGAGTTGGCATTGATTGTGCTGATCTGAAGGCGTGGTATAACAATCAACTCGTAAAAATAAATATTTTGGACAGATGTTACATACACTACTTTATGCCGGCTGATGTAAAGTTAAATCAATTTTCCCTTTTGCAGCTACAAATAATGTAGGATCTATTACACATAGCAACGCACTTCAAGTGAGTGGTACTTTAAATAGGGTACTGAAATTGGACAGTGTATCGAACAAATTTTGGCACACTAAAAAAATCTGGAAAATGTTTTCATACAAATTAGTACTCTGTTTGGCAGCTGTCATTAATAGCACTTTTGCTTGAAGTGCGTTGCACATAGGCATATGTAAAGTAATTTAAATTGTAAATAATGTTATTTGAGCCACGATTCGTAGTCGAAATATTTTTTTATAATTTTTTTGTAATTGTTTATGCAAATATACTATTTGCACGATATCACTTATGAGCTGCAAAACCAATTCTGATTACTCCAATTTCTGATGATCGCTGTATCGCTGTTCGTTATGGGATGGGGGAAACGTTTTCGAACGAATGTATAGCGAAAAGTAGCAACTACGTGAGTAGCATATATGTATATCTCTATACACACACAATTATATGCTCAAAACAAACTGTTTGTCATTGTTTCTAATAATAGATTTTGTCAACATGCAACTGTAACAGTTATTGTGCAACAGTTATTGTGCAAGGCAATATTTAATGTCCTGCTAAAACATTAGTTGTTTGCATAACACGGGATAAAACGTTGAAAAGAAGAGTTTTCGTGTGAAACACACGAAAACGTGACCTTTAATTTTTATTCCGAGTTATGTAATGGCTTTTGAAGCCTAAACCGATTTTATTGTTTTCCCTAGGTGTGTAATAAGCCGTAGGAAAAACAAAAGCATGTAATTGTATTTTTCTTAACTAGTGTTGAAATAACGCGACTTCGTCGCTTATTTCCCACGTCATTTAGGAAAAACGTTGTTCCTAACTTATGCTAAAATGTTTTTTTAGCGAATTCGATTCCAGCACTCACCTCCGGCTCGAGCTGGAAACCTCTCATTCGCTAAAAAAGCATTTTAGCATGCATTAGGAAAATAACTACTACATGACTAAGGATAAAAAGATGAAAAGTAGAGTTTTCGTGTGAATTTTGTTGATCCGAGGTTAAACCGAGGTCAAGAAACACACGAAAACTAGACTTTTCATTTTTATCCCGAGTTATGTAATGGATTTTACATGCTGAGGGCGTCGTCGAAAGACGTGCTTCAAACATGAAAAGTACGGTTTTAGACGCATGTAGCATGTAATAGTATATTACTTCCGAGGTTCCAAGTTGTTTATTTGATAAGTGGGCTGTATTCCCCACTTGTCAAATAAACAACTTGGAACCTCGTAAGTACAATGCTTTACGTGATTAGGCAATGTAAATGAAAATGAAACATGCCGTAACACGTAAAACAAATTAAATAGATAATACCCAATAACAGCTTTAGTTGTAGCCAGGAATCTTGATACTATACTAGAACATTACATCCTTAAATCTCTATAATCAAACTTCTCGTTTTATCATCTCCCTGCAGTAGACAATCCCGAACTACAAGATCATACAAGATGCGACGTATAATTAACGGAAATATTCCATAGTTGCGGTCTCACTTATCAAATTGAGAAATCGGTAGTTTAGTATACGCACATACTATACATCCTTATATGGGTATGATAATGCAAGTTCTTCTGTGTTTGTTCACTTACAAAATAGCTGAACAGAGCACAAAAATATATGAAAAAAAAAAAATTAATAAAAAAATTGAGCTTTTAAAAAGCACGAACACAATTCATGATAAAAATTTCTTCTATGTTTCGCGAAGGTGGTACATTTTGCTTTGCACCCTAAAATGGACCTGGATGGCAATTAACGACCAAGCTCGTTATAATCACTTCATTTTATCAGTAGTTCCACCAAATTGGTTACAAATTTCGACTTTATAATGGTTATGTGATTTAAACTATTGGAATGTAACAACCATATAGTTTCGAAATTCGTTGTCACTTTGGAACATTTTTAATTACCTCTGATTTTACTTCCAGTCTCGACTTAAATGAAGTAAATAATTTTCGTATTTTCTGCGACTAATATTGAGTTTTCTTATTATTTTTTTAACAACACAACAGAATTTTCAAACGCACTGTTGCATCATCCTGATAGTGACTGATAGTGACTGAGTTACTTATGACAGAATGTGCATTCTTATTTTATGAAACATTTTGTTGGTGTTGGTGTTTCTGTGCAGAATTTGCACGCTTGAGCTTTTTGATTTTATTCCAACCGTTTATATTTCACACAATTTATTTTAACAAGAAGGTAGAAAACAACGTGTTAACGGAGAGAGATTCTTGCACGAAAGCGAATTTATTTTGTATTTTGCGGAACTTTGACTCTATAGCAGCAGGGTCCAATTACCTGTACGAAAATCGCTCTTCGTTAACACTCTACACGATCAGGAAAAACTGCGGTTAATGGAAGACAGACCCTTTTCAAATTTAAAATTCGCTTTGTTGCTAACTCATTGCAATTTTCGAGAGAGTAGAATCGGAAATTTTTCTCTCTCTTTTCAATCTGTCATCTTTCCAGTATCATCTTTTCAAAATGTTTCATTGTGAATTAATGCATGATTTGCGGTAAGATGTCAATGACATATTGAAATCAGCTGTGAGGCGAGTGATGCTGCAATGATATTACGGTTCAAACGATTGTGGTACAGCTGCCAAATAAAATTAAAAGTGATCTTTTCAGGTTTTCAGGGCATTAGAAATATATAGAAAGTTTTGGGAATTAAAAGTCAGCTCAAAATGGCTTTTACCTTCTAAAGGGCAAGATGAAATTGCGTGAAATGCATAAATAATTTTGAGAATTTTGTGTTTAGTTCAGGGTGCTATCTTTTCCATGTAAACTCTACCGGTAGGAAAACTCTAGCAAAAAACATAGCTAACGCCGACCCGTACGAATAGTTATTTATGTATCGATTGAGGAGGCCGAAAGAGTTACGTATTAAGTTTTTCATGTGTCTGGGCCGAAAATGAGGGAGTTTTGAGATTCTTCTCTGATTTTCGACCCCTTACATGAAAAATTTTTTAAGTATCTGTTTTGGACGATTGTTTTTAGGCATGTAGCATTTTCGCATGTAGCCCCGACACATGAAAACACCTATTCGTATCAAAAGCCTATAATGTGAAACTCCTTACTTTATTCTCTGTTCTGCTAAAAACCTATTTGCCCTTTAAAATTACTTATATTACCCATTCTATTCCTTGTTATCATGTACGAAGAAATTGCCGGAGGTAATATCGACAGCCCCGTACGAAGTCAAATTTTATAAATTCCTATTACAGTAGTGCGATCAAAGTAGTGCGTAAATGGATATTATATTAGGCCTGCTCTGACTCCGGGAAATGTGGGATATTGGGCTAATGAGATGCTTTTCTGGTTCGGAAGGCTTAAATATTGAACCCGTATCTTTTTTTAGAATTTAAAAAAATAGTTTAGGCATAGCGAGCGAAGCATTTGTACAAATGTACGAACGCGTCGGCTTCGCCTCGGATTGACAATTTTCGAAGGGGCTATTTATTCACTCTTTTATTTGATGGAATCTCAAGATTTTTTATTTTGATTCCTCGTCTTGTGTAATAAGAATCTCTTGGAAACATCTTCTAAAGATGTTGACATTTTTTTCGTAGATTCCATTCCGAATGGTAGACTTTCAAACACAATGAAATTCTATTGTGTTTTTGGGAGATACGACAGTTTGTCACGAGATAGACGAATGATTCTCACGGAACTACTCATTTATATCTAAAGTTATTGTCGTGCCAATATCTTTATTGAATCTTGAAGATTCTCTGGTTATTATATTGTAATCCTCAAAAAGATCAAAACAAGAGGTCAAGAAAATCTTAATTTTAGCCATGCAGTCTCAGACATTTTTCGCGAATCATAATTTTGGCCGGAATCATAAAAAATCCCAAAATAAACTGAAGAGAATCAAATTTTCGTAATTTTAGAATTATTCCGTGAGACCGAGCAGCAAGTCACACTTTTAAGCGATTCCCATTAGTCAAACTTGTCACAAGAGATCCTGACACAAGATAATCTTAATTTTAGCCATGGAGTCTCAGACATTTTTCGCGAATCATAATTTTCGCCGGAATCATAGCCACAAAATCTTGATCATCACAATTTTCACATCTATTGCGCAAAATTTCCATTTCGGCACATGTTAGGAAAATAGCTATCTTAGTTTACTTTTTTAAACCAACATCATCTTAAGATGAGAGCTTCGAAAGTAGTGCTTGAAACATGAAAAGTACAGTTTTCGACGCATGTAGCATGTAAAAGAATTTTTCACATCGCAGGTGCGGGACACGAAATGAAACAATCGGTTTGATCAATAGCTGAATTTATTGATCGCGTAAATTGGTATCAGAGATGCTCACGTCGAGACATCCCGTCGATGACTAGATTCGTATTTTAGGAATTAAATTCCCGAAAATTCCAAAAATTCTTGAAATTCTCGAAAATTCCCGAAAACTCTCGAAATTCCTTAAAATTCTTGAAATTCCCGAAAATTCTCGAAAATTCCTGCAATTCCTAAAAATTGTCAAAACACTAGAAACTCGCTCCGTTTCGATTTTATTGTTCTTCAAAACTTGTCTTGACATATTTCAAGGGACAAAGAGCTATTTTTAAGATTCTTCGATTTATTGCGACCCCTTCGGTAGTCTGCTGCAACTTTATATAATTACTTATACGTAAATTGCAACATGCCGCCTGCTTTTGATCCGACAGTAGCAACCAATCATTGGATTGCCTTAAAGAATCGACAACTGCGGACAAGTTTAAAGTCAAAAGAACAAGAGTGCTCAGGGGCGGATAAAAGTTTTCAGCGCCACTGGCAAAAGCAAACGCAATTTTTTCTATTTGAAATTCATATAAACAAATGGTAATAACAAACATTACTGCTTGCTCACGACGAACGTTACGGAGACAATTTAAATGGACGATAGTGTTGATAGAAAAAGAAGAAATGTAATTGCGAGCGTAGCGAGCAAGAAATTTTTCAAAAATAAGGTATTACTACACAAGTTCTGACACGTGATACATCTTACAAGAAAATACTGTTTTGATTATTGGATAGAACTGACGTGTACGGGGTAACAGAAAAAGTTTAGTTCATAGTTCGTAGTTTTTACCAAAGGATGTACATACCAGGTAAAGGCAGATTCTTCAAAATCTGTCGATTTATCCTGAACACTCATTATTTTTGTCAACATGATACGAAAATGGACGCGTTAGAATCCGTTTTAAAAATCGGTATCTCCTCTGAGGTCACATTATACCATCACTGTGTGGTTTTTACGCTAATTCAATGTTCGAGCTTTTTCTATTTTCACTTCTTGTTGCGGTGTGGCATTATTATGATCTACGTTCTTCAAAGTAATAGCTTTTCCTCCTTTTTTGCCACTTCACACGATGTAAAGTCAGACCTATAGTTCTAAATGTTTCATTTTAGACTTCACCATTCATGTTTCCTATCGAAACAATTTTTTTTTGTAAATGTTCGGATTGAATACTCTGACGTGCGAATTGAAATTTTCACTTTTAACTCATCGACTCTTGCACTCGTCAAAATAGAAAATTTGGTACGTACGTGCTGTGTTTTACGAGATTAGGAAATGTAAATTCAATTCGCAAACTCAATATAGTTTTTCATGCTTCGGGGCCGAAAATGAGGGCAATTTTTCGAATTTTCTCGGGTTTCTGGCCCTCTGCATGAAAACTTACATGTGCACCTGTTTGGGACGGTTGATTTAAGGCTCTTTCGCTTGTAAGCCTCACTTCGTTCGGCCTACAATCCGCGAAATTGCCTAAAATCAATCGTCCAAAACAGGTACACAAATAACCATTAATGACAAATTACAAGTGCCGCAATCCAAATTTTTTTAAATTTCAGTTTGAAACTAATAAACAATTTCTCTTCAGACAATAATTGCCTATTCAGTGACCGAAGCCCATAGAGTAATCCGTCACTGAGTGGTTGAAAGGTGTGTTCGAGGAAGCATCGGCAAAGAAAACTGTGCAACGACGTCCGAAAATTCTATTTTAACTTTTGTGCTTCATAATTTCGATATCTTTTAAGATGCTTATTCTAGAATTGTTATCAGTATACTTAAATCGTACATTAAAATCAACGGATTGTTGAGTGAAGGTATATTTCACTTGCAACGAAATTCTCGAAATTCCCGAAAATTCTCTAAAATTCATGAAAATTCTTGAAATTCTCGAAAATTCTCGAAATTATCGAAAATTCCCGAAAATTCTTTAAGAAATTACCTAAAATAGGCTATGGGGTGGTGAGTATCGAATACAACTGTGATACGAACCGCCGCACAGGCGAGAAAATAGTAATTTTCTCTTCACCGCTGATACTTTGGAAACCTTTGTTGTGAAAATGTTGGAAACTGCATTTTATCGGGTGATTTAACACCCTTAGAAATGCAATTTCCAATTTTTATTCCCTCGCTGAACAAATAATAAATCTATTGATTATCTGCTCCATATGACATGACATTTTGTTTTAAATTTTCGATTCTCTAATGAATCGATTTTTGCGCAGGTTATTCAACATCGTCAATTAACTAAAGCCAAGTAGGTAACCTCGTGTCACGCAGGCTTTAGGTTTTTCGTTCTTTTTTCTTTATGGGCGTGAAAAATTGCGAAACTAATTTTTATTGTGGAAAATTAAAAATCGCGTTTTCGTCTGGAAAAGTGATTTACATGAGCAAATAAAAAGTCAAATATTTTCTGAAAAGAACATTATTTTTCGAAAATTCTTTTTTTCCTTTAAGATTAAAGATTAAATGACAATATTTCGTTTTGGACACCTTTTTCTCTTGTTAACGAAAATGGCTTCGGCGTAGGGCTTTTTTTAAGCTTCAGATAAGCTGCGCTGCAGTGAAACACAAGTTAAGTTATTTAAGTAAGACGTCCGAGTATATTAAGCAGTTGTAACAAAATTGATAACTAAGACTAGATCACGGCACACTAAATCTGAACAAGAACAATTAGTTGGTTACAAGATCCAACACTCCGGAACTTTCAGAGGAAAAACAATTTTTGAAATATTTTATTTATTCATGAGACTAAGATTGTTGATAATAAGCAATGTGCGTAAATGATAAAAAGTTCTTACCTATGTCTTTCGCAGAGGCTCTATTTAAATCAATTGTTTCGAAATTGGTTTCGATTTTCGGTAAGTTTCAACAAATTCATCAAACTTCATTTGGGACACTTGATCTTCCCAATGGTAACAGAAACCAAGGTTCTGATAGAATATAAGGTGATTGGATAAACCATAAAACCAAGGTTCTTTCAGAACCTTGACAGAAACTTCAGTATATTCGGTAAACAGTAAATTCGATAAATTTACGAATAAAGCCCTGCCTTTCGAGTCCTCTTTGCTAGCTTCGAGTATTCAAAATTCCATCAAAATTTCCATTTAATTTGCATTTTAATTAACCAAAGAAGAAATTATGTTAATTCTAATCACACTACACCCAGAAAAGTACTAATATGCTCTCACATGCTGCTCTATCCACTCATATTTTTAAGTAAAGCTTCATCTTGCACCGACATGGCCGTCAATTTCTTGCCGATTCTCTCATGAATGTCTAAATATTTGGCTACACAGCGATCTAGGCAGACCGATTCACCTTTCCCTGTAACGATGAACACAATTTTATAGCAACCGAAACGAAATGGAATGATGCGTTAGCACACTTACCCAAATCCGGTTCACTGTATCGTGGCGGTACACACTTTTTATGGCATGCTTGTGTCATTCGGTTGTACAGATCGGACATCATCTCAATTTCCAGATCTTGCATCATTTGCATTTTCGCTTGATCGGCTGCATTCATTTGGGCCATTTTACTTTGTTTGGATTTGTACGATAAAAATTCCTCCGGTTTATGTTCACTAGATAGCACAACAAGACTGTACAGCTATTCCCGTTTAAAATCTTCGTTCACTGCGTTCGTAATCACCAACGTTCGATTGACGCATACGTTCACGGATTTTCATATCCTGATAGCGTCTCTTGTCAATGGAACTTTTCGATGCAATGAATCCGTAGAGTCCAACCCCAACCGCTAGTGTCCTGTTAAGGGATTGAATGGAATGAAATATAGAACCGGATAAATAGTCGTGCCATCGATAACCTCAAAAATTGCATCATTGGGCTGAACCAAAATTCACAATCTTTCATTAGGTCAAGCAATGAATGGCACTTACCAACCTATTCCAATCTTTGCGAAATTCGACAGTTGCATAATAAGCTGGAATCAATGGATGGTTTTACTTATTTTCATCAAGGAAATGGATTTTTTCACATAAAATGAAACTAAATCAACTAAAATCGATGTCAATTTCGTTGACAGATGATTACAACTCTTGGATAATGTTCCAGTGTTGTCAGCCAATTTCTATGAAATTCACAGTAGCCATCATAGCTATAGACTGTTATGATCAGAGCGAGAAAACCGAAGACTAGTTATTATAACTTGCCTTGGGGTACTTGTCAAAGTATTTGCTTCTCTTTCAACGTGGTACGAGAGGACAGAAGACCAGTTTATTTTAACTTGCCTTGGGGTACTTGTCAAAATATCTTCTTCTCTTTCATCATAACACTCTATAGATCAAGTCCAAGGTTATTCGAAATGTCAAAAATCATCCACAAAAGTCTACCTGAAAGTATGTATGCATTGTTTTCTTGTAAAATAATGAGCTTAAACACGCCATACAAGTAACAACTTGAAATTATAGTTGTTTTATACATTGGAAATCTATTAAATTTAACGTTTTTGTAGATCCGGACAAAACCCAAAATTAAACGGCAGCTGAAAAAAAAAAATCACCGAGTTGAGGTTAGGGTTCTATAATGGATGACGGTGTAGCTGTCAGTTATTCGGACTTTATCTATAGTAGTCATTGGTCCTGTTCGAATAGCGCGAACTGTATTTTTCAAACAATAATCTTCATGCTTAACAGAAACGAGACAGTAAATATGTTTCGGTCCTAGTTTTCATGTCGGAAAAACGTTTTTGGAAGGTGTCGTGTGTGTCTTGCATAACCAAATTGAAATATTGTCTGACGATTTTTTTTTTACATTTTTAGGCTAGTTGTGACAACGATTTAGACAGAGATAGGGCTCTCATATTGGCATGAAGTATACTCTGTCGGGTAAGAAACAATCCAGGCGAGTTATTTAGTAATTTCCTGGGTTCAGTAACTGTATACGATAATGATCACCTTTTAAACAGTTACTCATTCACTTCCATTATATGCAACCAATAGCTATCAAAGAGTTGTTGTTGGCCTCTATTATGAAATTAATTACTAAATAAAACAGACCTGCTGACATTTTCGCGTTTCTTACTAATTTATTACTAGGTAATTTAGGTTATACCTCACAAGCCGAGGTTTTTGAAAACCTCGGATCGTGAGGTATCGAAAATGTCCCATTCTGGGCGTGACCATTTACCACCCCTTTGAAAGTCTCTAAAATCTTGAACTGAACTCTTCAAGAAAAATATTGGAAAAAAGGAAGAAAAAAATGAAAAATGTTGTCCTAAATACAGTCCTAGCATGCTGGACTTATCAAAATGGTTACGAGTTTATTTTATTACTAAACGGTTTTTCGTTGGCATTCCTGTTCATATTCACGGATATTCCGATTTTTCCAATTTCCCCCATGGTACCCAACTGTCACACATTCCGTCTACGCAGCGAGGTGCTCTCAGCATATCATCTATCATATAGATTAAGGTAAGCTTAAAAATTAAGGTTTTCTTTGGTTATAATGTAAGTAAGTACTGTTTGTTCAAAAATGAAATGCACAGTTTTTAGTATTTCGAGACAGTTGAAAATTTCAATCTGTCAGATTGTAAACGATGCGTTTAATTAACCGGCGCATTAACAGATTTGAAATTTGAATGGTTTTTTCCACAGCTACAGATTTTTGCATGTTAAGTTTCTTACATTTTTTGCAAATAGCATTTTAATAGTAGGAAACTTAGATTTCGTCAGAAGAATTTGCGAACGGAAAAATGTAAATTTATTTTTAGTCTGAGTATTGTTCTACATCTAGAATTTCTCTTAGATCGTGTCTTTATTCAAAGAAATCGATGGTGTTGTACAGCGGCTAACTGTTCAACTTCAATTAGCAGCAAAAAATCATCACGGAAAAAAATTCAATTATTCGAAGCAAATTTAATGTTGAAAATTTGGTTCGAATATTTAAATATTTGTAACAAATATTTCAAATATTTATGAGAAATAAATTCAAAATTATTTGTGACAAATAATTTAAATTATTTGTCACAATTTTTTTTCAATATTTATGACAAATAATTTTGAATTTATTTCTAATAAATAATTTAAATATTTGTTGCAAATTTATAAAATATGTGTCACAAATAATTTAAATATTTGTCACAATAAATTTGGAATTTATTTGTCACAAATATTTATAACAAATAATTTAAAATTATTTTATATTTTATATATTTGTCACAAGTAAATTGCGAATTTATTTGTTACAAATATTTACATATTTGTGCCAAATATTTATATATTTGTAGAAAATAATTGTTGACAAATTTTTTTCCCTGATGCTTATTCGTGTTTCCAATATCGTCACTTCAAGTGCTGATAAAACTTCTTGTAAAAAATTTGCTAAATGTATGAAGCAGATGGTCTTTCTACAGATTTGAGTATTCAAAGACCATCGATTTGTTTGAATAGAAACACGATCTAAGAGAAATCATAGATCAGACTCAGACTCAAAATAAATTTACATTTTTCCGTCCGCGAATTCTTCCTACGAAATCTAAGTTTCCTACTATTAAAATGCTATCTGCAAAAAATGTAAGAAACTTAACATGCAAAAATATGTAGCTGTGGAGAAAATCATTCAAATTTCAAATCTTTTAATGCGCCGGGTAATTAAACGCATCCTTTACTATCTGACAGATTGCAATTTTGAAATGTCTCGAAATACTAAAAACTGTGCATTTCATTTTTGAACAAACAGTACCAGTGCACTGTAAAAATAAATAATCAAAACCCACTGCTGACCCAATGTGAAAACGAAATTAGTACATGTACTGTACATGCACTGTACAGTCTCAAAAGTGCGCTCTTTTAACACTGTATAGGTCTGTTCGAAGGTCCCTGGAAATGTCCATCGTCATCCGCACAGAAGCCAACACAGCCTCACTTTGAAGATTTAACACAAGATTCGTTTTTACCGTACGATGGAACAGTTGTTCCAAATAGCTTTTAGTTTTTCTCGGGCCGAACGAACACGATTTCATCCATAGAGAAAATGGTTTCCATATAAATATTGATGAGGTTATATTTCTATGGATGAAATTTGACAGTTCATATGGCCTTGGAACAAACGTATAACGTCTGCTCCAAGGCCATATGAATTGTCAAATTTCATAAATAGAAATATAACCTCATCAATATTTATATGAAAACCATCTTCTCTATGGATGAAATCGTGTTCGTTCGGCAATGAAAATGTTTACAGTTACTTGAAACAAACCTATTGTAAATTCCAGAATCATTGAACTTTCATCAGTGACTGTCAACACTGCTAACATATGACGATCACTCCAAACTGACAACCGTCAAAACTCCTAACCTCTCGAATGTGTGCATTAAGAAAATGCACAGGCTTATTAGCAATTCCGTAAAAAAGTTTAAACACATCAATTTCTCAAATTGGATAACAGAGATAAATCGTAAAAATGTAGCAAGAGGCAACGGTGTTCATACCTTATCTGGTTTGAATGCAAAAAATCTGAACGAGAAAGGTATAAACAACAGTGTTGATGAGCAACGATTGTTCCGGTGTTTTAATTATTTTTTTAAAAATATTTTTTGAATTAATGAACAGCCAATAAAATGATAAATTTCGATGAAATGGTTACGTCACGCCGTGAGCAGGCACAACGAAGTATTTTGGTTCAAGTTCAGTCACAAAAATCATTCACCGACCTGCAGAAGTATTGCTCTCAATTCGGCAAGATAATCGGAGGACACCACTACGTATTGGCCGACCGACAGTTCATTCTGATTGAATTTTCTAGCCAAGTGGAAGCACAGCAAGCAATTTCGTGCAGTACGTTCGAAGATGCAACTGGTTTCTGTACTCAAGGTCCATTTTTGTGGTTTCGAGCTGCTGCTCAGAATGGAAGTGTTGCCAAAGATACTAGAAACGTTAGCGCAAAGTTGATGGTTTCCGACGGCTGTCGGCCCATCGATTACAATAAAATCAACGAAGTCATGCTTGGTGCCGCAAGTTTATCTGACCAAATCGGTATACTGTTCAGATCAACAATACTGGATGACCTCGGCATTCGAATGCGTTTTTTAGCGGCTAGGCAAATTGAGGAATCGATTTCCAGTATTTTTCCGTCAGCTAGAGCGTGTATCTTTGGATCGTCGGTGAATGGCTACGGAAAATTGGGATGCGATTTGGACCTAATTTTACACTTTCATTCATTGGATTGTGATGTAAGGAAGTTACATAATTCCACCACGGGAATATCGAATAAGAAACATATTTTCCACAGATCGACACCACGAAACGACTGGTCTTTCATACGAAAAAACTGTCTGCCCCTGACTCACGAAGTGATCTCCAGAAAAACTTAGTAACAGTCAGCGGGATAGTGCAGCGGTTTCTTCCCGGTATCAGCAATGTTCGTACAATACTTCCAGCCAGAGTACCAATCATCAAATATCATCACGACTTCCTCGATTTGGAGGTGGATGTATCGTTGAACAATATGTGAGTTGGTTCGCTTTCGAAGTAAAATTTTTGTAACAAAAAAAAATCGTTTATCGTAGGAGCGGCGTGTACATGTCTGAACTGTTATACATGTTCACGCAAATCGATCATAGAGTTCAGCCATTAGTGTATACTATACGCCGATGGGCACAAACGTCCGGTGTCACGAGACCCTCTCCAGGATTTTGGATTTCCAATTTCTCGCTCACCTGTCTGGTTATTTTCTATCTTCAACAACTGAGCAAACCTGTGCTGCCGACAATCGAATCATTAATACAACAAGCTCGACCCCAAGACAAACGACTGTCCGACGAAGAGGCACCTCCGTGCACATTTTTGCGTGATTTGAATGTATTGAAATTCACAAGAGAAAACACAGACTCGTTGAGTGACCTGCTGGCCGGCTTTTTCGAATATTATTCGCAAATGAATTTCGCCGAAAAGGCCATTTCTCTGAACGATGCACAGCTGCTAACGAAGCCCAACAATGCAGCCGTGTACATGATCAATCCACTGGATCCGTCTCTGAATGTCACCAAAAACATGTCCATTGACGAGCGTGAGCGATTTTGCATTGAGGCACGGAATGCAGCGTGGTTTCTAGCATCGACGGACACAACAGCGACCAAACGCGACCAAAATGATTCGTGGGGTTTATTGAATTTGCTTCGAGATCCTGGGAAAGCCGCCATCCGACCGACTATGTTTTTCAAATCGAGGATGGTAGAACTGGAATCGTTTTTCGGTAAGGACAGTGACGATGTAGTGAATGAAAATGTAGATTTTAAGAACAGTCATGTGAAAAAAGAGATCGCGAACATTCAAAAGAAGAAAAAAAGTGAATTAACTAAAATGAAAGCGGGCCGCACCAAACGGTGAGAATGATTGTTGTGAATAGTTCTTTTCTATTGAAATATGAATCCTCTTTAAGAAGAAAGTTTTTTTTTTAATTTTTGGGTTTCATCTAAGTCTTAACGTGCCGAAAATCTCTCATCTAGACAGCCAGACCAGTAAGCTCACCTGCTATCATCTAATCATTTTAATTCTTATTCCCATTACTCAATTCGCCATTTTTACGATTTTCTAGTTTTTTAATTTTATCTCGATTGCAAGGACTGATTTCCCGATTTCAGTCCATTTCCCGATTTCTGGTTATTTCGAATTTTGGTGATTACCCGATTTTTCTTTATTTCCCGATGTCTAGTCTTTTTCCCGCTTCTTTTCTCCTTTTCATTATTTCTTCCCGCTGTGCCGGGTAGATTTCCGGTATCCGACTTTTCGGCAAAAAAAAATCCAGGTATACTGGATACCAAGGACAGACATTATTTGCACTCGCGGGATTATCTGACAAACAGCTGAAGCAAATTCTAGTCTAAATTTAACTGACGTCGACTGTAATATTGTTAAAAAGATCACTTTTTTGAATGGAACATCTTATATGGCTGAGTGAAAATCGCAATGTGCGTGCAGGGTGTGTGTACGTCTGTGACTTCTGCTAACATTCTGTAGGTTTATGGTCCAGAGATTCATCAAATTATAAATGTCGAACAAGTAAATCTATTACAACTGAACATGGACAGCTAAGAGCATAACTGTTGTGTAGGGCTATTGGAACTAAATTCGTCTGCTTCCCAAAACATTCTTTCCATTCTATACAAGATTAAATTCACCAATTTTAGTGAACTCACTCCCAAACACCAGGCCTTTCAATTGTCGATAAAAAGAATGTGCAACAAGAAGGCCCGAAAGATGAAAGTCCACTGAACTGAACTGCAACTAATCTGGACGTTGTGGATCATTCATAAATCCCGTCCTCTTTGAAGGGTATGTGAGGAAAGTGGACGAACGTGTTTTATGGTGTAGGAAAAGTACCCACGACGGTGGAGGGTTCTAAAAATCTAAAAAAAAGTGGGGACAGGATTTATGAACGGTCCTTTAAGTAATGTTTGCAGCAGTGTTTGACTTGAATTAACACCTGCAAAAAAGAAGTAAGAAACCTCGACCAACACGGTTTTAAATCAGACATTGTAATTAAATCATTTAACATGACGACGCAGCGACTCACCGTCATTTTCATAAACTACTTTGGATCTTCAGAACACATAATTTCTTAAGATGACCGGAAATGGCCATGAATGCTGTCGCTATCACGAGTACCCTAATCTTGAACCAAACAAGCAATTTAATTATAACAATTAACAGACACACACACACAATCACTCATGCATTCCTAAGTTAATTTAAATCGCGCAGTCCATTTTATTAGCAACTTTTCTCATGCGGTATATGTTGCAGTCCATCAGAACCAACACGCGCTCACAGTACATTAACATCATTTCATTCTGATGAAAATCGAAAAATCAAAATCATAACAGAGACAAAAACGGTTTTAATGAAGTGAGACCGGTATTTTTGAGTGAAGAAGATTCTCATAAAAATGATTTTTTTTTAAACAGAAGATGAAGACGAAGAAAAAAACCTCTTAAAACTTGTTTACGTTTTTATTGTTTTTTATTTGTGTTGTTCTTGCTCTTCTTCGGTTGTTACGACGAGGCGTTAAAGTTCGATGGTTTAAGATTTCCATCAAGCCATTCAGTAAGAGGAGAAGAGCTTAATAGGTGACTGGTAAGCTTATATTTTCCGTCATTGCTTTCGTTTTCAATTTTAAATTATCAATTTTAAACCGTTAACTGTTTTCGGCGGGAACGTTAACCCTGATCGACGGATACGAAGGAAGGATCTACTATATTAATAGAAGGAATACTAAAGTCGGTTTTTCATTTGTTATCAACACAAATTAACTAGAAGTACTAATGTGAACTAATAAGTGAAGTAAAAGATTTCTTATCGTTGTATTGGAAATTGTTATATCAGTAGAAGTAATAGATCCGATAATTCTACTGCCGCGACCGGTTGAATTGCTGATGTGTGTTGCGGTAATTGTTGGATATGTTCAAAAGAAAAATTCCAATACCTTTGCTTCTTTCAAGGTTTTACAAGTGTTTTTGTCGCATCGCATTCAAAAATATTTTTATGTGAAAAAAGCAAACAAAGGCCCGAAAAAACCGCGCATAATCGAAGTACCCAGGCAATTACAATTAGAAACCATTAATCATGAAGTTTTTTTTAACAAATCCATATCCATAACCGCAATCATCTCAAATTTGTGTAATCTTCTGCTGCTATAACGAACATAAGAATTGAAAATATACCTACGTATAATATCAACTTCAAATCAACATATTATTAGTGCGTGTAGTACCAGGCAAAACAACGAATAAGAATCTTGAAACCTGTTTAAATAAATGATAAATACCAAAAATGTAGAAAAGAATGAGATTTCAGAATAACAAAAAAATATGTAAAATTGCATCACTCGTTGAGATCCGGTTTTGTTTTAAAATAATTTTCATTTATAATCAAAAGATCTCGATCGTTTGTTAATCAATAGACCGTGGACACATTCACGAGCACAAATTACCATGCATTAAAATGGTGTTATTTAGTGACCAGTTCAAGAACATTAAAAAGGCAGTTTTTCTCTATCCTTCTTCTACAGTCAGTGAGGGTGAAGATGCAATTTTTTCGTAAAGTGTATAGGATGAACACAAATACTCAAATTAACCATTTATTGACTTCTTTTCACGTTTTGTCGACAACGGCGACATATTGAGCAATATTTTCTGAACAGGCACATCACTGCTGTGGAACAGGTCGTTCTCATACAGCGAAATGTATGTTAAAACTAAATGAAGTAGAAGATTCTCCATGCTCCATAAATCTTTCGAAAATGCTTATATCGAAATAAACAGATAGGCCTCGATAAAAATACTGATGATATGCTGTGAAAGGTTAACGAACTCGTCGTAATAATATTTTCGATAGCACAAGACTATAGGTCATGGGTGTCTGGTGGGTGGGTCTGGCCGATAGTTATTTTCAAATAACATTCAAATATTTCAAGAAATTTTGGTTTATATTTTGAATTTAAAAAACATAAAATCATTGACATCGCACAAGTCTTTACTTCTAAAGCAACGACTCGGCTACACTCCCATAATCAGGTTTGTTGCATTAAAGCAATCAACAGGATGAATTATATTGCTCGACTCTCTTATCTGGTAATGAACTTTCTGAAGTGGAATTCATGTAATTTGTTCAATAAAACGAAATAGTTGGTATCGTCCTTGCCGAAAGTTCAAGTTTTTACTATAATCAAATCTGTTACTTTCTTTGTTTAAATTATCTCATGGTTTTTTACACAAAATCTTTATGTTCGTTCCATGTCATCATAAGCAAAAAATAGCCAAAACTCATCGATTGATCGACGTTATCGACTAATGATGACTGGCTTTTTTGTAAAGCTGAATACAGTTAAAGTCAGCCGAATCGGTGTCTACGTTTGCTTCAGCTGCTTTTACCACTCATATACACTTCATTCATCTTTTAGATCGTAACCATAGCCTCATCCTAGTTTCTCTAAGCAAGGCTAAGGCATCTACGAAGGCTAGCACCCAAATTTAAGTAGATATTTTCCATTTACATTTTTAGTACAAAGAAAATTCTCTTCTAAGTTTGTGGAGACACTACTCCCAAATTTAGGTACCGCTGCCTCCGTGATCATCTCAGAGATGTGTGTTAACATGACACTTCAGAAGGGTTGAAACCAATTTATTTCACTATGTCATTGGTTTATTTCACGAAGTGAAGTGAAAGCTGTGTCTTCATTAGAGATATGCATAACACGACAGAAAGTTCCCTTTCAAAGTAACAAACAAACATCTCACAAAAATATTATATTTTGCAGAACCTCCCAGATAAGCCTTCTACTGGAAAAGTTCCTTAGTTTCAAAGAAACATGGAGCTAAATAAATCCTTTTACGACATCTGCAGTTCAGAATTCTGGGTAAGTTGGCCTGAAACTCCCACTTGAAAAACAGAAATGTGATTTTAGATCTCACATTTTACCTAATCGGAGTGTAGAATGTGCATTTAACATGGCATACAGACGATCCCGACTTTACCACATGTTTTCAACGAACCGCATTGATTTGGGGACCGTGTGCCTTCTTGTGGATATTTTCACTACTCGATTTGTGTTACGTTCGTAACAGCATCAATCGCAACATACCATGGACGTGTTTAAATACAATGAAAACCGCATTGACCACATCGTTGATATTCTTAACGTGTGCGGATCTGCTTATTGTCATAGCCAATCAGAAGGGTAGCGACGTGTATCCGGTGGACTTTTACACGCCAGTCATAAAGATTGCGACGTTCGTAAGTGAATCAGATTGTTTTAAAGTTATATGGCCAAATAAAGACATGGACATCAATTTCAGTCGCTGTCTCTCATACTCTTACAATATAATCGGAAATTTGGTATCCGAATATCCGGCGTACAGTTCATATTTTGGCTTCTGTTGGTTCTCTGTGGCATACCACACTTGAGAACGCTGATACAGACGATACAAACTCGTGACGACGTAGTGCCATATTACTTCATCAGCTACATAATATTCTTCGTGATATCGACTATAATTTGGTTACTGAACTGGTTCGCTGATGCAGCCCCAGCGTCCACAAAATATGCCAAATCTGCTGTAAGTTTTGATCTTGAAATCATGATCAGTCAGGTGTCACAGACTTATCTTTTCGAAATTTTAGAAACCGTGTCCTGAATTATCATCCAGCTATCCTTCGCGATTGTTTTTTAGATGGTTCGACCCTCTGGCATTGTTGGGCTATCGCAAACCATTACAGTATGACGACTTGTGGGACATTAGGCCCGAAGATTCGTCGGAGCATGTGATGTCTGAGTTCTTGAGATATTGGAACAGAACGGTCGCTAAATGTAAACCGTACGTAGATAATTGTGAACTGTAGGTTAGGCATGCGTCCTGAATGTAAAATTCTATTTCAGAACAACAAGCACTGTTAATGCATCGTACAAACAGACACGTAACTCAGCCAGTGTGAATATAACGGAGAAAAAACCAAGAAAGAAAGCGTCCATCATGCCGGCAATCTTCAAAGCTTTCGGATCAGCGTTCTTATTCGGTGTAATTTTGCAATTTTCACACGACGTTCTGATGTTTGTACCGCCAGAGATATTGCGGTTACTCATACAGTTTGTGGATAGTGCACCAACTAGTTCTAATAATACCACTGAAGGTGATTATGACTCAGTCGACAACACACTCTTCGAAAACCGTCCGGAACCATTGTGGCGCGGAATTTTCTACGCAATTTTACTCTTCCTTGTGGCCATTCTACAAACGATTCTATCCGGTCAATTCAACCAACGATTGTCCGTTGTTGCGTTGAGAATTCGTACCGCCCTTATTGGTGTTATTTATCGGAAAGCATTGGTTCTATCGAATTCAGCGAAAAAAGAGACTGCAACCGGTGAAATTGTCAATCTAATGGCCGTCGATGCCCAATGCTTTATGGACTTGTTAATTTACGTTAATTCGATTTGGTCGGCACCGCTTCAAATTATCTTGGCGCTGTACTTTTTGTGGGGCAATTTAGGACCTTCTGTGTTGGCTGGTAAATTTAAATTTTCAGGTCACAATCGAAGGGATGTTCAACTTTGTTGATATTTACAGGACTTGCTGTAATGATCCTATTGTCACCGATTAGCAATTTCTTTATCACCAAGTTGAATGCACTTGAATTTCGTCAGAGGAAGAACAAAGACGGAAGAGTCAAACTGATGAGCGAAATTCTTGGTGGCATAAAGGTATGCTTGTGCAATTGAAGTCATAGTTCGTATGTTGCACTCTGTGCGATTCGGGAGACATTTACCTCAAAAACCATGCAAAGTCTCCCATGGACTAAAACTGATTTTATAATTTTTTTGTTTCCAGGTGCTGAAATTGAATGCTTGGGAGCCAAGCTTTACCGAACACATTCTCAGTATTCGAAACAAAGAATTGAAGATCTTAAAACAGTATGCCCTTGTCTATTCGGGCACATCATTCCTCTGGCTCTGTGCACCTTTCTTGGTGAGTTTATAATCTTCAACGAAAGTATAACTTCCATAGCAACATTGTCATGGCTGTCATTTCGCAGGTATCCATCGTAACATTTGTTACGTACATTTACACCGGAGATGACCATGTCCTAACGGCAGAAAAGGCATTCGTGTGCCTGACATTGTTTAATATAATCAAACTTCCGTTGAGTATGCTGCCATTGACTATTGCTCAAATCACACAGGTAAGCAAAATGTCGTGATCGACTCTGAGCATTTGATGTGACTTCCATGTTCCCCCAGGCCAGAGTTTCAATTCGTCGTATTGATGAGTTTTTAAATCGTGACGAATTGGATCCGTCGAATGTATCACATGACTCATCTGAAGGTAGGTTGTAAAAAACTAAGCGTAAAGTGACTTCATTCACCCGTTACCCATTAAACCATCTGTTGTAGAATCACCGCTACTTATTGAGAAAGCAACATTTACATGGGGTGACGAGGAACCAATCCTAAAGAATATTAATGTTCAGGTGGATAGGCAGAGTTTAGTGGCTGTTGTGGGTGGTGTTGGATCAGGTCAGTTCCTCGATATTTTCGTTAACTTTGCAAGTCATTTAATTACCGAATCTTTAGGTAAGAGTTCGCTGCTGTCGGCATTCTTGGGCGAAATGGAAAAAACAGCAGGTCGAGTGAACACTGTCGGTAAAATAGCATACGTTTCACAACAGGCATGGATCCAAAATGCAACGCTTCAAGATAATGTACTATTCGGTCGACCAATGGATCGGAAACGTTATAACGCCGTGATTGCGGCGTGTGCATTGGAAAAAGATCTGGAAACTCTTGCTAAAGGAGACCAAACTGAAATTGGAGAGAAGGGTATTAACGTTTCCGGTGGACAAAAGCAGAGAATTTCCATTGCTCGTGCGGTGTATGCTGACGCTGATATATACTTACTGGATGACCCTCTCAGTGCGGTAGATTCACACGTCGGGAAACATATCTTCGAACAAGTCATTGGTCCCGATGGTTTACTGGCGAATAAAACACGAGTTTTAGTGACGCATGGCGTTACCTACTTGAAGCAAATGAACAACATAGTTGTGCTAAAAGAGGGCAGTGTAAGTGAATCGGGTACTCTGCAAGAACTGTTGGACCAAAAAGGTGCCTTTTCCGAATTCTTGGTTCAACATATCGAAACTGTGAAAGAGGAGGAGAATTTGGATGAAATCCAAAAGGAATTGGAAAGCGCCTTGAAGAAAGCCAGCAGCACTGATTTATTGGGTAAAATTCAGCGGGTCATCAGTCATTCGAGAAGTGAATTAAATTCGGAGACGGCGTCTTTGAATGGAAATGTCTCTGATGAGAGCAAGCAAAAGTCATTGGCCGAAACTGTGCAACCAACTGAAGCCGAGAATGAAACTGAAGATGCAGAGGAGAGTACTGAAGAAGGAAGTGTTAAATGGTCTGTGTACAAACACTACCTGAAGAGTTTTGGCATCGGATTCTCTCTGATGACGGTCATATTGATCATTGTCTTCCAAGGATTCTCGGTCGGTTCAAATATGTGGATTTCGCGTTGGTCAAGTGATAAGACAGTCGGCAATGATACAGCAAAACGTGATATGTATATCGCAGTGTACGCGGCTTTCGGTGTGGCACAAGGTTAGTGGTTTTGGCATTTCTTCTCTTCTTTTTCTTATAACCTCTCGTTTATCGTAGCCGTTGCTGTGTTCATATCGACATTGTGTCTGTTCCTCTGTGCTCTCCGGGCTGCCCGATATCTTCATGACTGTTTACTACAAAGTATTTTACGAGCTCCGACTACAACGTTCTTCGACATCACACCAATAGGTCGTATACTGAACAGATTCAGCAGCGATATCAATTCCGTCGACTCGGATCTTCCAGCTATTTTTCATTCGTGGGCCTTCTGTTTCTTCAGAGTGCTCGCTACATTTGTCGTTATCAGCATATCAGTGTACTGGTTCTTGGTCGTAATCATTCCGGTCGGAATTTTGTATTATTTCGCTCAGAAAATTTATATTGCTTCGTCGCGACAACTGCAACGTCTGGAAGCGACCAGTTTGTCGCCAGTCTACTCGCACTTCAGTGAGAGTATTCAGGGGGCATCGAGCATAAGGGCATTTGATGTTAACGAGAGGTAGAAATTGAGTACAACACTGTATGATGGCTTTGCGCCTCATTCCCATATCCCATTTCAATTTCAGATTCATCACCGAATCAGGTCGAAAAGTAGACTTCAATCAGGCATGCTATTATCCAAAAATCATCTCAGAACGATGGTTAGCCGTGCGTCTGGAACTGATCGGAAATTTTATCGTTCTCTTTGCTGCGTTATTTGCTGTACTCAGTCGTGACACAATCGATCCGGGCACTGTTGGTTTGTGTATCTTGTACGCGCTGCAAATAACCCAAGACTTGCATACGATTGTGAACATGAACTCTATGGTTGAAATGAGTGTTGTGTCCGTGGAACGAATCAAGCAATACAGTGACGTTGAACCGGAAGCACCGTGGGACATTCCCAGTCAGGTTTTGCCGAAAGATTGGCCAGAAGTGGGAAAAGTTCAGTTCCAGAATTACGATTTACGCTATCGCAAGGGACTCAACTTAATTTTGCGTGACATTACATTCACAATCAACAGTGGCGAAAGAGTCGGCATTGTGGGCCGAACGGGTGCTGGAAAATCAACCCTGACATTGGCCTTATTCCGCATTGTCGAAGCAGCTGGCGGTAAAATATTCATCGACGGCCAGGACATTTCGAAGTTGGGTCTGCACAGTTTACGATCGAAATTGACTATTATTCCGCAGGATCCTGTTCTGTTTTCTGGTTCATTGAGACTCAATTTGGACCCAACCGGATCCAAAACTGACACAGAGGTTTGGAAAGCACTAGAATTGGCTAATCTACAGACATTCGTTCAGGTAATAAACTCTACGCTAACGGACTGTGCTGAGAAACTCATTGGAAATAAAATTTCTCTCTCAGGGATTGGTAGCTGGTTTGAATCATGAGGTAACAGAAGGTGGCGAAAATTTATCGGTTGGACAGAGGCAACTTGTTTGCTTAGCTCGTGCATTACTCCGAAAGACAAAAGTATTGATACTAGACGAAGCCACAGCGGCTGTTGATTTAGAAACCGACGAATTAGTACAAGTGAGTAATAGGCCATAGCACTGCTCCTAGCATTATCACTGAATTAGCAAGCGTAAAATTTTGTGGCTTTAGTGATAAGAGCTTCAGATTGTTGTGCTTTGTATGTTTTAACTCATCCAACGGAAGCCTCTCATTTATCAGACTCCGAATATTTTCTATGTTAATGCTAGGAGCAGTGCTATGCGTAGGCTCTTTGATTTTAACGACAACTTCTACGTACAATTTCCGGATTTTAATTCCAGAAAACCATAAAATCCGAGTTCAAGAATTGCACAATTTTAACCATTGCCCATCGACTGAACACCATATTGGATTCCGACAAAGTCATTGTGCTGGATAAGGGACGAGTCATTGAGTTCGACACGCCGAAACACTTGCTGGCTGATTCGACAACCACGTTCCATTCTTTGGCCAAAGATGCGGGAATAGTTTAACATAAAAATATACTTTAGCGACAAACTAATCATCTCCTGTCTAACACAGAGTAATATCTCCGATTTTTGTTCTAATAAACGGTTCGACGAGATGTTCATCACCATCAAAACGGTGGTTTGAATATATTTTTCAGACATCGCTCCTCTTATGGGAGTGTCTTCTAGCAGACAACTTGTTTGCACTGCGCAGGTTTCAAGATAGAAATCATTCAAATTCTGCTGATTGGTCAATCAAATCCGGAGTAAGTACCGCAAGGAGCTGTGCTGTCTTCAACGCTATTCAATATATTTCTCAGCGATGTGACCGGAACGTGACATCAGGGTTCTATTGGCTCAGTTTGCAGTTGATATCACTCTTCTTTATCTCCTCCCTTTCAACGAAGGCAATAATTAACATTCTTCAAGAGTATCGAACCGCAACACATTCGCTACTTTTCACTTGTCATTCGCTCATATTTCTCTGTGATTCGCTCATATTTCCTTGTGATTCGCTCATATAGGTTTGTTCCAAGGCCATATGAATTGTCAAATTTCATCCATAGAACCATAACCTCAATAATATCTCTGTGTAAATCGCGTAGGCGACGTTGCTCGATTTGTATGAAATATCACGTAAGCGACGTTGCTATGGATGAAATTGTCGCTGTTCGGGTTGTCAAAGTTCGTGTTTACAGTTACTTGGAACAAACCTATTCCTTCGCGTTCGCATTTTCCTAGTTTTTCCTGACGTTTCGACGTTCGCTCCTCAGTTTCCCCTCATTTCGGTGTCGGGGAATCTCGCACACGCGATCATAGTATGCGTCCTTTTACGACATGTAACGAAAAGTCATGACTGTGCGAGATTCACCCCTTAGAGGTGAATCTCGCACACCATGAATTTGTGTGGTGTGCGAGATTACCCTACCCCCTCATTTCTACGAACGGAAAATAGACCATGCCCTACCATTCGCCATGGTTGTTTACCACTCGTATCGAACGTTCCCTGCAAGTATTCTAAAAGATGGAGAGTCCTAGGGAACAGTCAAAAATATGAGGCTCTTCTTTTCACCCGCAAGACGGATATTTTACCAAAGTGAAATTATTTCATCAGAACATAGATCGCAAATAATGAACTACTGAAGCACAGCTCTGCTACTAGCATGAACATAAGAAATATTTGGAGGCTAATGCTGTCTTAATAGGCGTTGCATTTCTTTCGTAAAGACAGGAGTCATCAAGGTTCTTTCAGAACCTTGGGAGTCATGGTTTGTTAGTGTGAATAAAGACGCACAACACATGTAATCGTACACGAATACATCTCTGAAATTTGGAGCTATTTTGACGTTGATAGAATGAGTGTTCGAGCTAGTAGCAGTGCTATGACTAAAGTAAAATTGTGACGCCTCTACAATCCAACCGAGTTTTCCTATAACTTAGAAAGAACAGACTACTGGTGGTGAACCTATTATTGCGGTGATCGTTATTATTTCAAACTATACTCAACACTATGGCTCCCTGCGCTCTCACCTCTTAAGATAATGACATCACACTTACTGTCAATATGACGTTCATCATGTGTAAACACATCATAAACAAAAACTGATTTCATTTTTCAATTCAATCTTTTTCCTTCGTTATTTTCACACAAATCGGTAAATTATGGCAAGATTGACGCCAGATGCACGGCAGCGTCAGATTGACACTCTGAAAATATTCAACGACAAGTAAGTTGTCTGGAACACCAGTTTAACTTAGTTTTTCATTTAGTCTGATGGCTCTAATGACTCTTGTTATCAATCTAAAAAGTGTCAATGAAGTAACACCGAACGAGGAATATTCAATTGGCTTCATGTCATCGAATCGACAATTCCACTTAAACGTTTATCTATCTTCAAGTTTCCCAAACGAAAAGCCAAAATTGCACATTGCACCATCGATAAATCATCAATGGGTAGACGGGACGACGGGGGAAATACAAAACGCACCAGGTCTACTGAACGTAAATATTTAGTATTCTATCCTATGATGAGTGCAGCTAATCTTAGCCTCAATTCCAAACAGTTTACAATTCATTCGGATCTGGGACGTGTGGTGCATGCCATTATACGCGAATTTGAACGATTTCCACCGTTGTTATGGTCGAATGAAATGGTTACCAGTCCGATGCAAGCTATTACATTACCAACCGTTGTGGATATGCCAGAACTGTCTGGACTATCCATCGAAGAGTTACGGTTGCTGGATGAGAACGAAGAGCATTTGAATGATTTTGTTGAAGATATGAGCGCCGTTCAATCGTTGACCGACGAACTGGATGGATTGATTGGCGAGGTGGAAGCAATAACAGGTGCGTATTCCAATAACACCGTTCGCCAATGTCTAATGAAACCAATTTCATAGATGGAAATATGTGCAAAATGGACAAATATAATGAGCTAAGACAGTCAATAGCGGATGGTTATGCTAAGCTTCGAAATGTTGGCGACAAGTGGGACGTTGCCAGTAAGAAATATTTGGAGAAAACCGAAGAATTTTCACCTCTTCATATTAAAGTGAGTCGTTCGGCCCTCTCTTTGAAAATTTCGGCATTCAATTGAAACAACGTCTTTTGTGTACAGGAACTACTTCAAATTGCTGTTTCATCAGCGGATACGAAATGCGAACAGCATGTCGAAAATTTTCTCAACGGTCGAATTGATGTGCAAACCTTTTTGGACGACTACACGAAGTCAAAGAGATTGAGTGCTCTGCGTAAAGCGAAAGAAGAACGACTGACCCATCAACTGAATGCATTAGAAAGGGCGGCACAGTGATCATTGATAATTATTTATTTATTTGCTTGATGTGTTTCGCTGTGAAATCATTGTGATAAAGGCCAAAAGACAGCCGCCGTGTGTATTATGTTTCTACATTGTGAATAAAATCAAATTAAATTCGAGCTGACATTACATTACTATCATTATGGTTCAATGGTGCATATATATCCCTTACATGTCTGAGCAAAGCGAGTGGTTGATAGAGCTAAAGCTTTCATTTGTTAAAACGATTCGAGTTATGTATGGTTTCCACTCAACAAAAAGTACGCCGTGAGAGAGCAAACTGTCAAGTAAACAAAGCAAAAATTGAAAAAAAATTAAAGTTTGTCTCTCAAACTGAGTACTTTTTCGATAAGTGAAAATTAAGCATTAAAACGCTAGAAACAAACACAACACGGCTTTCAATTCTATTTGTCAAACTCATTTTGACATGACAGCGCCACCTACCAAAATAAATTAGTTTTTAGACCCGTACGAAGTACTGGGGTCTTATAGATTTACGCATACGTTTGTAACACGTCGAATTGGACTCCCTGAGTAAGGGGAAACCTATTGTGGTTGTCTAGAGATGCCAAATCCGCGAAAAAAAAATGTCCGTCTGTCTGTCTGCACGATAACTTGAGTAAAACGCATCCGATTTTGAAAATTCTTTTTTTTCCCGTTTGGTAATGTCAAAAGACAGGCTAAGTTCGAAGATGAGTGAT
This sequence comes from Bradysia coprophila, assembly GCF_014529535.1. Classification (NCBI taxonomy): domain Eukaryota; kingdom Metazoa; phylum Arthropoda; class Insecta; order Diptera; family Sciaridae; genus Bradysia; species Bradysia coprophila. Next base: position 12,393,762 of record NW_023503493.1, on the reverse strand, counting down.
TTTGGATCGACCCCTCCCGAGCTGTGGCCCAATAAGTGCTTTACGGTTTTTCGAAGATATCTCCGGACATTTAAACGTTAAACTTGTAAGTGATACGTCAAATAAAAGGTATTTACAATACCGATCGACAAAAAAAAAAGTTTATGGAAATCGGATGACCGACTCGTGAGTTAGACCCCTTGGTGTGGAACAGGCACAGGGCGGCAAGCAGTTTTTGCTTGTAGGTCGGCCACATTTGAACATATTTCGTCTGTTTTAGCTTTATTAGATAGGTATTGACCGTACCAATCAGGGAATTTTTTTTTAATGAAATTATGTTCTCCGGAGCGTGAGCTAGGTCTCTTGGAGTGAGCTCTTATCTGGCTACTCGGAAGTACAGTGAACGTGGTGTATTTTGACAATATCTCGAGTAAATTTTGACCAAATTTCATGAATCTTTTTTTGTTTGAAAGGTATTAACGAATGTAAAGCGTCGGTACTATTTCCGGTCTCCTAACAAAATGGCTGCCGGCGGCCATATTGGATTTTATTAAAAGTGATATATCTTGGGAAAAATGGTACTTAGAGAGTTTCTGTTAACATGGAAATAATTTGTTATGTGTGTGGGGTGCTTCAGGCATTCCATATATGGACATCTATATATACCTATACACAGCTATATTGAGCTATATACAGGCAGATAGAGTTATATAATAGCATATTCATCTGTGAAATGTTTATTTATAGGTAAATATAGCGGTATATAGCTGTTTAAATAGGAATTTATGAAAGTTGACTTCGTACGGGGCTGTCTATATTGCCTCCGGCAATTTATTTGTGTATGATAACAAGGCAAAGAGTGGATAATGTAAGTAAAACAAATGAAGAGTTTCACATTAAAGGCTTTTGATACGAATAGGTGTTTCGTACGGGTCGGCGTTAGCTATGTTTTTCTTATGAATTGACCTGCTTACTGACCTACCTTGACCATCAATAGAATTCAGAGAGGAACAAGAAAAATCGGCTAAATCACCTGAAATTAGGATAAGGAAGACAGTGTACCATGGATGATTTGACTTCTTTTAAGGAACTGACCTCTGATGACTTCAAATTTGTTAAAATTTCGAATGTTAGCCGGAAAAGTGGTCAAAAATGTAGGAAATGTCTAGTGTCTCGAACAAAGAAGTAAGAAGGTCAAGATTGAACATTATTCTGAATGAGACCTCAACAGTCACAAAAATAATTTTATCGAGGAACGGGACCACTAAAACGGTTTGTCATACGAAAAATCTTTCGTAGAAGTAAATTACGATAACGTCCCAAAAATAGAACTTTACATAATCCTTGAACAGAAATGAAGGAGAGGGGAAGTACTGATGAAACGTCGTTGTAAGAACTCTAGAAATAGTGTCCCAAATTATAGCTATGCATCTTCAATTGATCTACAAAATACTTTAAAAATTCGTGCTGGGACATGCATGATTTTCCCAGCCCATATCTCAGCTTCAAAGTTAGTGAATTTCCGGGACACTTTTCGGAGAACCCTAATACCTACTCCTCAAAAAAAAAGTTCTTCCATGAAATATCGGCAACAAGTCATACTTTCAATAACACAAGAAATTTTTCAAAAATATATTGTCTGTTCGGAGATGTTCGATTTTAAAGGATTTCTTATAAATATATTTCCGACAAGAAAAACAATTTTCCATTTTTGGAAAGTTTTTGCTCCATATGTCTTCATGACAAACAGCTTGGAACAAAGAAAAATCTTAAAGAACTTAAGACTCAAGGAGCCTTTTTTTCGACACACCTGGACTACACTTTGGGCCTTTTTCAAATCAGGCGTCGATCTCACAACAAAAACGTTATTTTAAAGTCCACCTCTGTTTGTTGTGAGATCGACGATAAAAAACACCACTAAGGAAAATCAGTCCGATTTCGTGAAGATAGTTCTCTCCATTATGTCGCTTTAATCGAAATAAAAGACAATTAGCATAAATGTATGACTACTGTTCAATGATGATCAAATTTTCTTATCTGGGCGGTTGAAACTTAAAAATGTTTTGACTTGGCCTATTCTTAATAAATTGCATTTTTAAGGCAGAAAAATCGCCCGGGTTCAAATAATGTTCAAAACTGTAGGGTGATGGGGCGTCTTGGTTTACATAGTGTATACTGGTTTTCCTCGATTTAGCAATCGTCGATTCCTGGAATTTCTTTTTGCAATTCTCGAAACCATATTATGTGTCCTATCGCATATAATGAGGGTAGCTAGTTACACGAAAACGACCAGTAAATCACCTCAGGTTTACCCTGAACTTGATGACAAGATTAACTATTTCTATAAATATAATTTTCGTTATCTGACCAATCCGATGTTTTAGTGTTGATTCCAATGAATGATTTCTTTTGTAAAAATTAAACATGAATAATTTCAATGAATCAACTATCGGAAAAAAAAATTCCCTGGTATCGACTAATCCAAATTTAGTTACAAGACCAAATTTTATCAGCTCATCAGATTTACTTACTTCAAGATAGTGAAATTCTTTTAAAGGCAGGTGCGGGTACCACCTGTTCGTTAGTTGTTCGATAAAGTTATCCCAGAGTGGACCGTAGATTTGATATTAATTCGAAGCGATGATTTCTAAGGGCACCGTTTTGAGACTACTTGTGGGAGTGTTAGCTATTACATTTAGTCATTGCTTAAGTTCAGAACAAGAATTGGAAATCGACTCGTTGGTGAGAGATGTCTTCATGGCTGAGAGTGACATTCCTGGAGTCGGAGTGACGATTGTTGAAAATTTCGGAGAATCAACTTTCTCGAAAGGGTATGGTCATTCCGATATCGATAGGAACATTACAGCTGATGAAAATACTAAATTTTGCATTGCATCTATTACAAAGGTAATCATCACATCACTCATCCATCATCATTCACTCCATCAGAAATAATTAACAATTTTCAATCAACTCTCAGACATTTACCGCAACACTTGTCATGAAAGTTCTTAGCGAAACATTCCCAGAATTGGGACCAGCTGTTATCGACACTCCGTTGAGGATATTACATCCAAATGGTACATTTATGTTTAGTGATAGGTTCCGATACGAGACCATGTCTTTTCGTGATTTATTAAGTCATCGTGTGGCGGTACAAACTGAGTCTTTCGGGTCATCTGCAGGTGCTTTCAAGGATATTGACGAGTTCACTTTGTATGCTCGTTTTAAGACATTGAAAAAAGCAACATGAGTAAAACCTTAATGATTTCAGTCGGAGTCGATATGCACCGGAAGTAGCTTCATTTCGTGCAGGAGGTTTCTATTCCAACACACTGTTAGCGTTAGCAGGAACTTTGATTGCCGAAATTGCAGAACAGCCGTATGAAGAACTCGTAGGTCTACACATTTTTAATCCTTTTTTTTATGAACTAAATGCCTCTTTCCCAGTTACAAGACTTTTTCGATCAATTGGAAATGAATGACAGTATCTTAATTGATGAACAAACGAATTACGATCAAGTGGTGAACATGTCGAGAGGTTACTTCATCGAATACGGTGTGGTGAAACAACTAAATTCTGCATTGATAAAGTAAGACGAGTCGTGTCATTAAATCGGTAGATTGAAATTTCTACATTTGATAATGTTGTAGCCGCGTATTCGTTGGGGCTCCGTCTGGTGGTATAATAACTACGGCAAATGATATGGCGAAATATATGACGTTTCACTTGAATAATGGCAGGGTAGGAGATAGGCAAATTGTTTCCCAGGTACGATCCCCATACAAATTTGCGTGAAAAATATTTTACCAATTTAATTTAGGAAGCTTTACTTTGGATGCGTCAGCCAGCAGCTCCTCTTGATTTCATGCAATTTAGATCCGTTAATTCATCAATGGTAGCTGGATCTTATGCTATGGGTAGTGGAGTTCAACTTGGTGTTTTTGATGGTAAATGATGGTCATTCTATCTCTGTCAGTTATCTACATTCATAGAACTTCTATATAGGATGGGAATTCGTGAGTCACACCGGACAATGGGTCACTTTTCAGTCGGAACTTCGCATTTATCCTCGACTCGGTTTTGCAACATTCTCAGTGAACAACGGGCCAATACATCTTTCAAACAGTCGTTACGACCATTTTTTCTTGCAGAATTCGTTTTTCGCCATTGTTAACGGTATATTGTAGAATAGAATTTGATCCATTGGAAGTGTAAGCATTCAAAATTCCGAACAGGCTTAAGTTCCGGTGTAAAAATCAACCCAACCAACCAGCACCTAGGTCAGAGACTACGTGATGCCACATTGGAAACACTGGAAAAATATTTAGCTGGAAGACAATTGCCGTCACAAAATATAAACCAAGAGTCTTATGTGGGAAACTTCGGACACCCTGTTGAAGGTATGCCTTCATTGACAAATTTGAAAATTTTTTGATTTGTAATTCAACGCACATCTGGAATGTAGGCGATATGGAAATTACATTAAGAAATGAAACGTTGTACTTCCGTTTCGGAATTTGGGCTTCAGGCTATTTGAATCAGCATCCAACGTATCCGGTTTACTACGTCATCTGGGACAGTGACTTTGTGCAAGATATTTATTTCGCTGCTGGTGGTTTAATTGATATATTCTTCTCGTTTGAAAGTGAGAATACTTTCAGTGTCATTTTTGAGCAAGTAACAACTTTCCAGAGAGGTCTATCACTGGATACTCTTCCACTAATTCCCTGGGAACCAGAATCATGTGCTCCAGGACAAGAGGAAGAAGAAGAAAATGACTAAGCGAAATGGTTAACAGATATTTGAGGGAGATTTTAGATTTTCTTGTAGTTTACTTTTAGAATTAACTGCTACTGCACGCATAATCAACCGAAAAATTAGAGAAATAAAAAAATTCCAGTAAACAGCTATATCTTTCCCCTATATGTACATTTCTAATGTTGAGTCCGCAGAGTCGAACTGCACACTCAATGCTCAGAACAGCCTGTGATGCCCCAGCATCACACTTAACAAGCGATACAAATTATTAGCGATTTGAATTCGTATATAGAAACAATTTCGTCACAAACTGAACCAATTATTTTGCAATCCAACATTTCCATTAGCAATCGAAAATATAAACACAGCTTGGTCAGTAACTTAAGTGTGTCGCACAAGCGACTGAAAATGCCAAAAATGCGATTCTGCATTACAAGCGTATTCAGATGATCGATAAGCGGGACATTTGGGATCGTCGCCATCGCCGAACGTTCAACCGAAAATACAGTGAAGTTTTGCATTATTCACCATCCTTGGCACCCTTTGGATTAGAGTGGACTTAGAGATTTGTCTCCCACCAGAACCCGGGGTACGACAAGCCCACGTTCGACCTGAGCTGAGCCTAATACGAGAAAGCCTAATTAAAATCCAGGAATGGTTCAGATTGAGCCTGAAAAAACCAGTACCCGAAATTTTTATTTCAGGTGTGGTCAGATCAGGTTCAGGTTAACTTGAAATTTGAGCTGCAAATTTTCGAGTTTACCTGAGCCTAACCTGACCCGAACCAAAAATAAAGAAATCTGTCCCGACCTCATTCCCTTAAAACTGAGCTGTGACTTGATTAAATAAAGGTGAAAGGCAGGGCTTAGAATGAATTCTGGAAAAATAGTGGACGTAATTTACTACCACCACACAAAATCTTTTACTTCAATAGTTTCAACAAGACTTTGTTGCTATAGCTGTCATCAGACCGTCGCGTGACTGTCCCGTAACAGATAACCAAAGCGTGTATTATATACCAGCTCAACTGAAAGCAATCTATATACATACCATGCGCATGCCCAATCACCCCTCAATAGTACTACGTCTTTTTCTTCACATTTTTCGTTCAATCTCAACTTTTGCAATGTTCTGTAGCAATTTTTCATTAGTTAACAGTGATTGTCCTGCATCGTTAGATCAAAATTAGTGTGGAAAAGTGAAAATTTTGTTCGCAGAGCGGAGATTAGTCGCCTTTCAGATAAACAAGAAATTTTCTTCTTTTACTGTGTGGTTGGTTGATTTATGTGATTTTTGAATTGATGATTTAATGTGGCTGAGCAAAATTCGAATGAAAATATTGCACTTTGATGTGGAAAATTATGTTCGGAGGACACAAGTGTCTGTGGAAATGATATGCAGAAGATAAATCAACGTGATATGTTAACACAGCAATAATCTTCTTTTTTCTGGATGACTGGAACAAACTCATTTTACGCTTAAAACATTTCATCTACAATCTCAACCGAACCAAAAATTAACGAGTCAAGAGACACAAATTCCCCAAACGAAAAATCATTCAGTCCCAAATAAATTTAAATGAATAACATTTTACGTTGAATTGAAATCGTAATTTCACAGAAATAAAGTTTTCATTCCCATTCATTCCCCCGCACCACCATCATCCGTCTCTCTCTCCACTTAAAGCTCCATTCGTCAGGAAAATTTATTCCAATTGATATTTCTCTGGATGGCATTGTTCACAGTTTTCCGAAAAGTTTCTCGTTTCTACCAAATTAAAATTTTCCCAGTACAAAATAAAGTTTTCCATTGAAATAAAGTTGGATGATGGATGTAATACAAAACTGGGTTTCATTTTAATCTTTTGCTAAATTGCATTTATATACGATTGACGGAAGCTCGTTTTCAAACAAGATTCTTGTTTGTTTTTGTAGGTCAAGCAAAAGTGTTAAGAGCAATTGAAAACATTTCTTGGACGAGTATTATAGGGTAACTATTGAGTGGTTCGAAAGTTCATTGTAAACAAATTCATCTTTGCCAACCTCTTTCACAAAACTTGAGTTAGATTTTCACATTGTAATGTTCAGTGAATTGAACATAAAGTAAAACCCTCGAAGTTGAAAACTTTTTCATTTTTTATTATTTCGTTTTCTCTCTTTACTTTTTCGTGGAAAAACATTCCACATCACCACCCATATATTAAAACTTCAGAATCTATTCATATTCCAACTCGGTGTGTGCTGTACATGTACTGCCATTGAGAGTGCGGATTGGGTGGTTTTGTGTGGTTGTTGGTCTGGGTGCTTTATCTTTTTTTTATTTATTTTCGAATTGACTCCGATATTAATTTTATCGGTGCAACCATTCCACCCACACGACCTACACCTACAATTGTATAAATGATTGATAGATAGAATATGAACGGTGTGTATATGATGTACAGATATACATACTGTGTTTTGTTAAAATTGTGACAATGAACAGGTGGCTTTTGTTAATGAGAATTACTATAGAGTCTCCAACTTTTGATTGGATCAAAAGATTATTTGTCATTTTGTTGTTTTGATAATGATAATGTAGTTCATGGTATATCAAATACGATATTGACTTTTCCGTTGATATACTATAGATATACACGAGGGCAATAACATATTATTGCCTCAAAGGTGAATTTTCATTATCCCGTACACTTCATCTTTCGATATAACAATTCGAAAACGAAAACAATGTACCATATGGCATCGAATCTCTTTCAAAAGAAAATAATCTTTTCCTTTGCAGATGCTGCTTGAATTATTTATTAGAGACTCATTGGTATTGATGCTCAAGCACTCGTGTGTTTGTTGTTACATGAAATAGTTATATATGGATTTTGGCAGCCTTTAAGGGTCTGACCGAACAAATTCCGGTGTACCTGTAATTGGTAGAAGATAAAAATAAACTGATGGTATGGGACAGTTTACCCTCTCAATTATTTTCCACTTGATGACATTGAGCTAATGGCATTTTTCGGAGCAATTAAATTAGTTCAATTAGTTCAATGGGTCTGCAAATATCAGAATTTAAGCAAATGATGAAGATGCTTTTAACTCTCAATTGATGGTTTTGAGTTAGGTATTTGAACAATTAATCAAGCTGGTATGCAGTACAGCTGTACTTCTTGAATCTTTCGTGTAGACTCTTAGCGAATACACAGTTTAAAACGTTGCTTTGAATGAAGTGGTTTTGTTGAAGCAAACTTGGAAAATTAGGTAGACGTGCACAGGTTCAATAACAGGTTCAGAACCATCGGCTTTTTGTGATGATATCCCTTTACGAAAAACCTTTTTGAAGCATGTGAGGCGTGTGGTATCAGCAATCTTTTAAATGACGAGATTGCTCAGACTAGACGTTACGTACTAGCCTTCTGATCTGGGTTCGATTCCCGTGTCAGACGATTCCACATAGAATTTTTCTAGAGTTTTTCCTAAAGTTCACTCAAGCTGCAAACAAAATGAAGGTGTGTTTGGTGACTGTAACGATGTACACACTCTATGACTCGTTTGACGTAACCCAAGTACGATGAATTTGAGTCTGTCTAGCCTACATTTAGGCGAGATATCAATTAGCACCTAACTGTACTCACAGAGTATTTGCGTGGTTCACGTAAAGCCAGACTGGTTTGGTCATATTTGAAATCACATTTCTATCGACTCAAGAAAAAAATGTTTGCACCAAAACGCCCTTACGTTAAGTAGGTACGATAGATTTTTCCAATTTAAATTCTACACTTGAAATGCTGTACACACGTAATGCTGTGGGATGTAACATGCTCCCCCCATCCAATTTTAAAATTTATGAAGAAACATACATGAGTAACGAAGATTATAATTGCTGGAAGTATTTAATTTGCATTTAAATGAAATTCGCTTCTTTTTCTTATGCTGAAAAGGGGAAACAATTTATTCGGTGTTCTCTTTACATTATTTAATACTCCAAAGACGGTTTCGTTTGAAATCTTTGTGACCTACTTTTCCGCGAAAAAGAAACAGCAGTTTCTGTTCTTTGATTCGAACGCGAAAGACAGTAAATTAAGATCCCGGCAAAAACTCTTTCAGAGCAAAGTTGGACGCAGTCTACAGTCTATATGTGTGATAACTTCTAAAACAAGTGATATCGCTAGAGGTGACGCTGTCAGCGTCGTTACGCAAAATTAAATTTCACAGCCAATTAATTGAAATTAGCTGATCTAGTTTTCCAAACCATTCGCCAATTTTTTTTTTCAGAAAAAATTTTAACCAACAGAATTTTGACTGAAAAATTTTCAACAAAAAATTCTGCGTCGCATGTGGCAGATTAAATGTTCTCGTAGGTTTGTCCGTGAGCATCTGCCACTTTGCGACGCAGAATTTTTTGTTGAAAATTTTTCAGTCAAAATTCTGTTGGTTAAAATTTTTTCTGAAAAAAAAATTGGCGAATGGTTTGGAAAACTAGATCAGCTAATTTCAATTAATTGGCTGTGAAATTTAATTTTGCGTAACGACGCTGACAGCGTCACCTCTAGCGATATCACTTGTTTTAGAAGTTATCACACATATAGACTGTAGACTGCGTCCAACTTTGCTCTGAAAGAGTTTTTGCCGGGATATCAGTCGTTTTAGAAGTTAAGTCGGAAGTTGACGAAAATTAGAGGTGTGTGCCGGTTTTAAAATAGTCGGCGGCGGTGCGCCGACTGGTAAGGGATCGGCGGCGGCTAAATTATTTCAGAACGGCACATTGACTTAGTGTCAAACTTCGAAAGAACTCAGCTGATAACATTGTGATGCTGAGTTGCATAAAGTTGTTTTAGTAACACGCTAATACATACCAATGATGAAATGGTCCATAATTGTGAACAAAAATAGTGTTGATAATCAAGGCTCCACATTTTTATACACTTTAGGATATGCAAAAATTTCAAAAGTCTTTTTGTTACGCTAATTTTGCACATCTTTGATTTGAAATGTTTCAAGTATGTGCATGTTGTCAAAATTCGCAATAGTAAAGTCTACCTCTACACAGTAATCTTTGCATAAAATGCGTAATGTGCAGTGCCGCATCTAGTATACTCATACTCAGTGCTCCGGACCATTCTAACCTAGCGCACTTACGATCTATATCCATAGGATACCAATATTAGTTGTAAGACGCCGCTTTTAGATTTTACATTTTTAGCCAAACGTGGCCAACGTTTTGTCGTTAAGTTTGTATCATTGAGAAGGTGTCATTGATTCCGAATTGTAATGTAAGCTGTGTAGTGACCGCTATGTTGACTATTCCCTGAAAATTTGACGAAATTCGAAAATTTGACGAATTTTAAAATTTAACGAAAATCGAAAATTTGAAGAAAATCGAAAATTTGACGAAATTTGAATATTTGACGAAATTTGACGAAATTCGAAAATTTGACGAAATTTGACGAAGTTCAAAAATTTGACGAAATTTGACGAAATTCGAAAATTTGACGAAATTTGACGAAAATCGAAAATTTGACGAAATTCGAAAATTTGACGAAATTTGACGAAATTCGAAAATTTGACGAAATTCGAAAATTTGACGAAATTCGAAAATTTGTCGAAATTTGACGAAATTCGAAAATTTGACGAAATTGGAAAATTTGACGAAATTCGAAAATTTGACGAAATTCGAAAATTTGACGAAATTCGAAAATTTGACGAAATTTGACGAAGTTCAAAAATTTGACGAAATTTGACGAAATTTGACGAAATTTGACGAAATTCGAAAATTTGACGAAATTCGAAAATTTGACGAAATTTGACGAAATTCGAAAATTTGACGAAATTTGGCGAAATTCGAAAATTTGACGAAATTCGAAAATTTGACGAAATTCGAAAATTTGACGAAATTCGAAAATTTGACGAAATTCGAAAATTTGACGAAATTCGAAAATTTGACGAAATTTGAAAATTTGACGAAATTCGAAAATTTGACGAAATTTGAAAATTTGACGAAAATCGAAAATTTGACGAAATTTGAAAATTTGACGAAAATTAAAAAATTTGACGAAATTCGAAAATTTGACGAAATTTAACGAAAATCGAAAATTTGACGAAATTCGAAAATTTGACGAAGAAAGTAATTCTCTATCTGCCACCATTCAAGAAATATCTCCAAAACCCCAATTGACCCACCCATTTCCAACTTTCGACATTTTTCGCAAATGCCCTTCTTTTCTACTCGTAAAACTCTGAGACTTTGCCGAAGAAAGTAACTCTCTATCTGCCACCATTCAAGAAATACCTCTAAAAACATAATTGACCCACCCATTTCCAACTTTCGAAATTTTTCACATATGCCAATGTGTTCTACTCGTAAAATTCTGAGACTTTGCCGAAGAAAGTAAATCTCTATCTCTCATAAGCCAAAAAATATTAGTCCTTTCATCCTACGCTCGAGTAGCTCAAAATTTGGTCACTCTGACCACTCTAGCTCAACCAAATCTGCACCAATTTTTCTAATTATTTTTTTGTTCGATTCGTGTGGCGAATACCTTTCATTTGATGGGTCACACGCCCCTGCAGGTTTCAATACAGCTGAGCTACAGCTGAAAACGCGTTCCCGACCCTCGAAAACCACACTCAGAAACCACTTCGAGGCCAATAAAACAAAATTCTGGTTTTTCCTGGGGTAGTGGCGTATCACATTTTCATTTTTATGCCCACCCCGAGGTTCCTGCAAAATTTCATGGAGATTGGCTGACTAGTTTCCGAGATCGACCGTCGATAGATAGATAGACAGATAGACAGATAGACAGATAGACAGATAGACAGATAGATAGATAGAAACATACAGAGTAAGTTGAAGGATTTTGATTGTTTGGAAAAAGTCAATTTGGTGTACTTTGTATGAAAATGACAAATTTCAAAACGATGTATCTCCGGCAATTTTAAACCTACATAGTCGAGTGATAGCTCGTTTTGCTCGTATTTGAAGCGAGAATATGATAGAATAGGATTTGTGGTGATAAAGTCCAAAGGGCAGAAACTAAAATGTTCGGCTATATATAGTTGCCGCGTCTCAAAAAAATTTCTTCGTTCTTTTTTTAGAAGTTAGACTGCGTCAAGTCCTCCGCTATCGCTTCGGACATGATAATTATTTGAGGTTGCATTAAAAATCATCCCGCTTGTGTGTCAATGGTTAACAATAGAATTCTATGTGCTATCTTCATCTACAGTCATATGTACACTGTTCCAATTAATTTGTAAATTTGGTTTGAAAATCCAGTTCCACTTCAACTCTCATCCAATTCTACGTAATTTTTAATTGACCTCCCTTATTGTCTTTCTGTGGGTTTTAAACGGAGTCCTTGAAATTTCGTCTCTGGTCCTACGCATTGTAGGTCCAGAGATGAGGTGGTAATATCATCAGTACGTTCCCCTCTCTCTGACTAAGATAATAGTACAGTAGTAGTATAGGGCCAGGCTCGTCGTCAAAAGCGTGAGGTGTTTTTTGGGAAAAATTAAGGAAAATGTGGGAAATTTCGAAAATTTAGGAAAATTTTTTGATTTGCGATAAAGTCCTCAATTTCAACAAAAAAAAATTCTCTTTTCTTTTTCATACTCTCCGGAAGGAATTTAAGAAAATATTGACTTCACATTGGAAGGAAAAATATTTTCGGCGGTGAATAACTTTCTCACTGCTTCTACAATAGCCAAAGAAATCAGACAACTAATGGTCAGTATTCCATGTAAGGACTATTCGATATAAATTTACATCAAAATTTCATTCTATCAGACTCGACACACAAATGACTCACCCGACAATGCCACTCCGACAGAAGATACAGCCGAACAGACAACACCTATCACACCGCCGCCAGCGGCTAGTGTTGTTCGTTTTAACCGTGACTTAAGCATTGACTCGGTTCCGCCGAGAAGTGCAGCATCCAGCTCTGATGGCGTATTTTTTGGTAATCGTAAAGGAATTGATGCAACGAATAATCGTAAATTAATATCGAAAAGTAAAATGAAAGGTGAGAGTGTTAAGACTGATGAAAAGATGGTAATGACGACACAATTGTTCAAACAACATTTTTTTCTGTCTCTTGACAAAAAGAATTTCGTGAAGCTTTCCGACTATTTGATAAAGATGGTGATGGATCCATAACGAAGGAAGAACTAGGTAGTGTGATGCGATCGCTTGGTCAATTTGCTAGAGTTGAAGAATTACAAGAGATGCTTCAAGAAATTGACATCGATGGTAAGACGTTGTTAACAGCATCATTGTGTAGTTGTACTGCAAAATGTACCTCGTTTCAGGCGATGGCAACGTTAGTTTCGAAGAATTCGTGGATATTCTTTCGAATATCACCGACGCAACTACCGAAACGTCGGCCGACCAAGAAGAACGAGAATTAAGGGACGCTTTTCGTGTGTTTGATAAGCATAATCGAGGCTATATCACTGCGTCTGATTTGCGTGCGGTTCTGCAATGTTTAGGCGAAGATTTAGATGAAGACGAGAGTAAGTCCGGTTCAGAATTCATTGACTGATTGTGACCAAATAATTTTTCAGTTGAGGACATGATCAAGGAGGTTGATGTGGATGGAGATGGTAAAATAGATTTTTACGAATTTGTACATGCGCTCGGCGAGCCAGAAGATTCGCAAGACATTGACGAGGAGGATGACTTTGTAAATTCACCATTACCCACACCAAAGTCAACTGATCCATCATTCAGTGACATTCTGTCTCAATGATTGACGCGCAATGTCAAAGCAAACGCATAATCAAATTTTTAACAAAAAAAAAAACAAAAGAAAAATTTATATTTCAAAGAGCTTTTCCATAATATTTACTCATTCGTCAATCATTTTCTTCTCTTTTTAAGTGTTATAAAATATAAAAGTCACACATATCAAGTGTTCAAGCTTTTCTATCTTAAATAAATGAAATTGTATTATGTGAAAATTTAATCAAATCTAATCAACTCTCTGTGAACGTAACAATTTTTTGGAAATCAATCACATTTTCCTTTGCTCATCATTCACCAGGCGTGAGAGTCGCACAGAGAAAAATCGGATAAGTTGTAAATTTCCAAGTGTCGGAAAGAACAGGTTAAGACCATTCACGAAGACAGTGGCACCCAAATTTTCTGGTGACGCCTCAACGAACTTAAAAGACAATTTTCTGTGAATATTACACATTTATATAGAAAATATCCACTGCTTACAAGCACTATCATGGAAACATTTGTAGTATAATTGATAGTTGGTAACTGTAGCTATACGCGAATGAGACCTAATTCAAATTTTCCCTTTTTTTATATTGTCAAACTTAACAGGAGAACAAAGAACAATTTGAATTAGGACTTCTTCTCTTCACGTCGCTTTTTTTTCGTACACAGTCAGGAGGGTATGTGTAAAACACATACAAATTTTCTATATGCAATTTTTGTCTTTTCGACACCTGACAATCGAGTGGCGCTACACAATACTAAAACTATATCATTCTTTTGGTATGTCAGCAGCTCGAAGGTGTCTTAACTTGTTCTTTCAGAACCTAGGTAGACAAATTTTTCAACGGTTCTCGCGTCTTTCATTCAAAATATCAAAATTAACTTTATGAAATTTGTGGCCGAAAAGTTTATTAGGTTTATTCCAAGAACCGTACCGTGAACAAAATTTTATATGCTATGCCTGAATTGGACTTTGTTTAGTTCGTGTTCGAAATGTTTTGTTCGCTGAAATAGTCACTTGGAATAAACCTATCGATAGACTAAGCCAAAAAGGAATAATCCATTCAGTACGTAAAATCAAATGAAAACATCGTTTTCGCAACAAGTGACAAAAAGTAGGAATTTCCTTTTCCTTTATTGCGAAAAACGTTGTATACAACTCGATGATATAATGCTTTTTTAGGCACACGATGTATATAGTCACACTCGGCCTACGGCCTCGAGTGACAATATTCGCATCTAGTGTCTAAAAAAGCATTCATCACTCGGTTGTATAAATAACTAAATCGCTTGATCTTTTCAACTCTAGTGCTATAATTAAAATGTGCGAAAGATAACATAATTTCGTAACTTGTATCAGATATTTGGATTTCTTGATATTCTAATGACACTTTGAACATTGAGAATTAGATCAAGATGTTGTAATCATTTCTTTTGCGTACTTTATGAATAAACTTTTAACTAGACGAAAGAAAATCGATTTTAAAACCTTTGTGGTGATATTTTGTCTTGTGGGTTTTGATGTGCCAATTAAAAAAATAAAATTTAAAATCTGACAGTTTTTCAACTTCATCAGAGAACTTTTTCTTCTTCTTTTTCACCAGAGAACAGAGGCCTGAAATTCGGAATGTGTCTACTATTAGTAGATCCCAACAAAAATCTCTTCGAGAAAAGTGTGACGCAGTCTTTGAAATACAATTTCTAAAATGAATGATATCGCTAGAGTTGACGCTTTCAGCTTCGTTACGCAAAAATTAAATTTTACACCCAATTAGTTCAAACAAGCTGGCTTAGGTTTTCTCATCATCTGCCAAATAATTTTTACAAAAAAAAAAAATAGACTGGAAACAACCAAAATTTTACCAAAAAAATCTGCGTCGCAAAGTTTCAGATGTTCAGGAACAGACCAGCAAGAAAATTTATCTGCCACATGCGACGCAGATTTTTTTGGTAAAATTTTGGTTGTTTCCAGTCAAATTTTTTTTTGGTAAAAATTATTTGGCAGATGATGAGAAAAACTAAGCCAGCTTGTTTGAACTAATTGGGTGTAAAATTTAATTTTTGCGTAACGAAGCTGAAAGCGTCAACTCTAGCGATATCATTCATTTTAGAAATTGTATTTCAAAGACTGCGTCACACTTTTCTCGAAGAGATTTTTGTTGGGATATCAGTCGTTTTAAAAGTGTACTCAACACTGCTTTTTATAACAGTTTACAGTTTTAATTCAAAAATTTTACGAAAATCGAAAATTTGACGAAATTTGACGAAATTCGAAAATTTGACGAAAATCGAAAATTTGACGAAATTCCAAAATCTGACGAAATTCAGAAAATTTGACGAAAATCGAAAATTTGACGAAAGTAATTCTCTATCTGCCACCATTCAAGAAATATCTCCAAAACCCCAATTGACACACCCATTTCCAACTTTCGACATTTTTCACATATGCCCCTCTAGGGAATGCAATCCCGGACCGTTTTTGGAATCCCGGGATTCGGGATTGAGAAACTCAGTACCGGTACCAGTACCGGGATTTCCGGTACTGAAAAGATATGGATTAGATAAAAGAAATTATTTTCATTTTATTCTCATTTTTTTAAGTTTGTTAATGGTACAGTGCTTACACACAGTGACATACGTATCGAAATTCTTTTGTTCTGAATATCAAATTTGACACTAGGGCAAAATCAATTCGATATTTACGTCGCTGTGTGAAGGCCGGGTAAAAACTTTAATTTATTATTGTAACAGGGTAGATGTCACATTGAAAATTTCAATTTTCTCTTTGGAAAAATGATCTTAGAACGCGCAATGCACTCAACGTGTCATCGTTCAATCTTGAACGTATAGGTTTTGGGACTTGTTGTCGTCGCAATCGCAAATTTTTGATCTTTGTCAGTTAAAAATTAATTGATTTGTTAGGAAATTAAAATTTTTAAGCACGCTGCCTATGAAAATATAAATCGTGAGAAGTGACAGAAGACCGACCTGCCGACAGCGTCAATAATTGACAGTTTTGTGAAATATCGCCTAAATCCACAATATATTTTCCTACGCAAGTAACAACAAGCCGAAATAGCACATTTCGTCACGAGTGATGAAAAGTTGAATTTTTCACGACTAGTCGTAAGCTTACGACGTGTACCGAAACATTCAGCTTTCATCACGAGTCACGAACGACGATTTTTGTGCCTGAGGATCATAATGAGATGAAACTCAAAAACAGTAAGAATCATATCAAATCATATCAGAGGCCGGAAAAACTACTTTTCCGGCTGCAAATGTAATGCGGAGGCCGGAAAAGTTACTTTCCCGGCCGCAAATATCAGTCCAGAAAAATAGCACTTTTTGACTCTAAAGTGCGTGTCGAAAACCATCGAATTATGATCCTCAGGCGCGAAAATGCATGTTCAGATTCAACGTTCGTTGGTTTGATGAGCAGCAGACACTCATGTGCTTTTTATAGATCTTTTCAGTTGACCACCGTCAGTACGAAATTTGTGTGCAAACTAAACACGGCCAACTTCGCAAAGAGGGACAGTCTTTAAAATATTTTTTCAGAAAACATAGAAAATGCTAATGGAAAATTGAATTGAACACTTTTAGTAACCGTGAAATGTTTTCATTTGAAGTAAAGGAAAATAAAAGCGTTGAATTGCTCCAAAAAATGTCTAAAATTTGCAGGAATTTAAATAATATTCCGCTTTTGCGAGGTTAACTATGATTAGTTTGAGCACAAAATTCTCAAAGAAATCCACTGCACTGTGCTGTGCTGTCCTCAGTTTCTCAAACCGAGGAGAACTACAAAAGGAGGCTGCGGTTTAGTTGCCCTCATTCTCAAACAAACTCAACTACTATAATGAAGATTGTATGTAAACCCTTATTGACAAATTTTAGCTAGCCATCGTAGTTTTAAAAATGTGTTTGCAAATAATACGACATGAGAGAAAAAAGTCAAGTAATCCTATATTTTAATGTTTATCTTATATTGCTATAGGAGTTTGAATCATACAAGTTGATCGATATCAAAATTTTGTTAAAAAGAACTGAATTTTAAATTTCGGTACTAATCTCGGGATTTTTTGATCAATACCGGGATTCGGGATTGAGATTTTCCGGTACTGGTACCGGGATTGGTACCGGGATTGCATTCCCTATGCCCTCTGTTCTACTCGTAAAACTCTGAGACTTTGCCGAAGAAAGTAACTCTCTATCTGCCACCATTCAAGAAATACCTCTAAAAACATAATTGACCCACCCATTTCCAACTTTCGACATTTTTCACATCCCTCTGTTCTACTCATAAAACTCTGAGACTTTTCCGAAGAAAGTAACTCTCTATCTTTCATAACTCAAAAAAATATTAGTCCTTTCATCCTACGCTCGAGTAGCTCAAAATTTGGTCACTCTAATCACTCTAGCTGAAACGAATCTGCCCCGATTTTTTTAATTATTTTTTTGTTCGAATCGTGTTACGAATACCTTTCATTTAATGGGTCACACGCCTCTGTAGGTTTCAATACAGCTAAACTACAACCGAAAACGCGTTCCCGACCCTCGAAAACCTCACTCAGAAACCACTTCGAGGGCCAATAAAACAAAATTCTGGTTTTTCCTGGGGTAATGGCGTATCACATTTTCATTTTTATGCCCACCCTGAGGTTCCTGCAAAATTTCATGGAGATTGGCTGACTAGTTTCCGAGATCGTCCGTCGATAGATAGACAGATAGACAGATAGACAGATAGATAGAAACATACAGAGTAAGTTGAAAGATTTTGATTGTTTGGAAAACGTTAATTTGGTGCATTTTCTATCAAAATGACCAACTTCAAAACGATGTATCTCCAGCAATTTTAAAGTTACATAGTCGAGTGATAGCTCGTTTTGCTCGTATTTGAAGCGCGAATAAGATAGAATAGGATTTGTGGTGATACAGGTCAAAGGAAAGAAACTTAAATTCTCGCCTATATATAGTTGCCGCGTCTCAAAAAATTTTCTTCGTTCTTTTTTTGGAAGTTAGACTGCGTCAAGTCCTCCGCTATCGCTCCGGACATGATTTATTTACTGAATTCATTTATCGTGCTTAGCCGAAATGTCATTGAAGCGAGAGCAATTTGTTTTACATGATTTTGTTTTCCCTAGGATCGAAAGTGGCTTATTACACACCAAGGGAAAACAATAAATTTGGTTTATTGGTTTATTAGATTACAAAAGCATGTAAAATCCATTACATAACTCGGGATAAAAGTTGAAAAGTCTCGTTTTCGTGTGAGAGGTCAATAAAGGCTTCGCTTCGGATCAACCAAAATCCACAAGAAAACTTTACTTTTCAACTTTTTACTCTTGTTATGTAATAGTACGAAGCACCGGAAATTGAATTATATTTGTGTGTGTATATCACAACACTGACTATCTAACCAAACGAGCTCGTTATGTAGGAAGTACGTACATCAAATATTAAGTTACTATGTGGTAAAAATTGAAGACAAGTATTTGTCAACCAATTTGAAGAGCTTATACGATTATAATTATGGTTGTGATAGAACACCCTGAGCGAATCACCACCCCGTAAAATTTGATGTTTATCACTTTCGCTTCTTTCAAAAACAGTCAGAATTAGTGAAAAAAGTAAGTCACATGCCGCCCTGATGGTCTGCTCAAATTGATCTGCATTTTATATTCACTAAATCGGTACTTACGCACGACACGTATTTACAATATTTACATACTACATAAGTACATATACTATCGGTGGTTTGTGGCCTTGTACAACTTTTGGCAACGCAATTCAAGCAAGCATGAGTGGTACTCTAAATAGAGTTCTGAAACTGGAAAGTGTATAGATTTATGGAAACTGAGACTGGATTAATGAAGTCCACCTCTTCTTAATCGCATCTCTAATATTTATATGATTAATACACGAAGTTGGTGTATGCAGCAAAAGGAGACGACGATATACATGACAGAGCAGATCCAAATTGGTTGTTTCATACTAAACAAAACTTCTCAGACAGAGAGAGGCATAGACATTAATTGAGACTTGTGTCACTCCACTCATCCACTTTTAAATCGGATTCGTCCACTTGTAATGGCAATGAAAAATTTCGACATTCAGTTAATGTTCGATTTCAAAGTTGATTAGACTGCTCTGTGTTTTGCGTTCAAATTTTTTATTTTGTCCAAATTTTCTGAAATTTGTATTTACGTAAATCCTCAGCCTTGACGTAACATTTTAAAAATGAATCAGGTAAATACGGGTACTACTTGAGTTGAATTCTTTGATTTTAGAAAATACACTTTCACAAACACGTGCAATTTCGATCTGAGACAAAGGCAATGGAACCGGTAAATTTTTTCGGGATTTACCGTTTTTTTTGTATGAAAAAATTTACCGGTTGAATTCCCAAGTTTAACACAATCACGGTGCGATTAAATCAATTTTAACTGAGCATTTCGATGCACTTTTGATATTTTTCGATATTATTAGTCAGCTCTAAGCCCTGAACAAGGTTCCACAAAAATTTTTGATTTTCATCCGTATTTTCGGTGACAGTGGTGCATCGTCCATCCTGTCTACAGTGAGAGTGGAGGAAAACTGGAGCACTGTTGACATGAGTCATTGCATGTGTGGTGTCGATGGACAGCTGAGACTTCCAGCATTTCAGAATTAACCAATTTAATTACAAAAAATTTTATTAAGTGCGTCTCAGGTACCTCTGAAACCTGCAAATTTTACCAAATATGAGGGAAAAACTTTGAGCTACTGTCGGCCTCTATGTAGTTGGTCTCCAAAAAAAAATTTTTTGGTCATTGGTAGAAGAAATGTTGCTCTACTGCTAGAACTATTTATTAGCTTCATTCCTCAAGTATCCACGCCTCTATGACTGTTTGAAAATCACGTTTTTTCAACTTTAGCGTGTCTCTGCCGGCTTCACTTGCACTTAGGGTACCAAATTTTTGTACAATTGTTGTTAGAATTTCAGGCACTATCGATTGAAACCACAACCAGTTTTCCTCCACTCTCTCTGTAGACAGGATGGACGATGCACCACTGTCACCGAAAATACGGATGAAAATCAAAAATTTTTGTGGAACCTTGTTCAGGGCTCCGAGCTGACTAATAATATCGAAAAATATCAAAAGTGCATCGAAATGCTCAGTTAAAATTAATTCAATCGCACCGTGAATAGTATTTTTCCTAACGCATGCTAAAAAAGCCTCTTAGCATAAGTTAGGAACGACGTTTTGTTTGTAGTGGGCTGGAAATGAGCGACGAAGTCGCGATATTGAACACTAGACAAACAAAATGTTTCTCGATCTTTCGTTTCAGGATAAGAAAAAAAAGGTCATTCCACCACCCATTGGAACATACATCTCTCCCCAAACACGGCAAAACATATGGCAGGCATGTTCGAATGTTGTAGCTACACCCGAAGAATTGGCATCGAAAATCCTTGTGCCGTTTCCAGAATGTCTACGTAGATTACGTGAAATGGGAGCAGCAGCTCAATCAAAGAAAGATATTGCGCAAAGTTCACGCCTAAGTGAATCGAAGGCAGATGTGAAGAAAGTTCCAACCTTAGGTGTATCAATGGAAGATGGGGCGATAGTTACAGCCTTCAGTGAAACGACCGAATGTGTGAACAATGTTCACCTTATCAAAATTGAGGGTAAGACGACACTTTCGCAGTTACTACAATAAAGGTAGAAACGACAGATGTATTTAAATTTTGTCTGTCCATTACAGGAACCCCGGCAGCAAGCGACATAAAACCGACGGGACGACTTCTTTCACAGATGATTGTTGACAGAATGAACTTGGCGTTGCTTAGTATGCAGTGCCGAGTAACGCCTCTGTTTCCACCAGATTTAACGACAAATAAAACGATTCCCAAAGTGATACGGCGTCGTGGGCCACCAATACCTCAGCTGGGACGTCTGGCTCCGAAAAGAAAAATGTTTGCTTTGGTGAACACAACTCAAAAGCCGCGATCCGATGACATGCAAACCGCTGGTAAAGGTTTGACGAATGAAGGCACCGAGCCTCTGTCCGAGAATACATCCGCAATTGAGGACCATGCGGCAGTTTTTGGAGATATCCAAATGAAAGTAGAGCTAATAGAGCTTGACAGTAATTAATACCATTGCTTGATAACGTACAATAGATATGTACCTACTTAGTGTTTAAGTTTTCAATAAATAAACGGCTTGTTTAGATGGAAAAGTGAACTTTTACATTAACTGGTTCAACAGTAAGTGTTCCTGAAAGCCACAGTTTACTGAAAAGTACTCAATGTAGCTGCAGCAATTACTCCAATAACTGATCTTATAGCGTATCAACAACCGCAAAAGTGCATTTTTTTTTAATTCAACAGAATAGTCATACTTGATTTTTTCGGTAGGTAAGACTCTGTGGCGATAGTAGTTGGGCTTATAAAGTCGGTAGATTTTTTTAAATTCCTTAAACGATGCCCAAAGATTAAATTTATATTAGACTGCAACAAACCCCACTTCCATTTCTAGACTTTCATGGATCGAATCAGCGGTATCTTGATGATGAATCGAAGATTTAGCCAACTTCGAACATGGCACTAAAAATCCGCAAATTGGGTACAAACAAATGCTAGTGTAAGTAATTTCGAATAACTCATTATTTATTGAAAATACAACAACAAAATTGTGTGTAACTAGTGCAGGCTCTAAGACTAGTTCTTAAAAACATTCTCAAAACATAGCTAACGCCGACCCGTACGAAACACCTATTCGTATCAAAAGCCTTTAATGTGAAACTCTTCATTTCTCTTACTTCATTTTCTTCTCTGCTGAAAAACTATTCTTCCTTTTAAATCACTTACATTATCCACTCTTTGCCTTGTTATCATATACAATTAAATTGCCGGAGGCAATATAGACAGCCCCGTACGAAGTCAAATTTCATAAATTCCTATTTAAACAGCTATATACCGCTATATTTAACTATATTTCACTGTAAATAAACATTTCACAGAGGAATATGCTATTATATAGCTCTATATGCCTGTATATAGCTCAATATAGCTGTATATAGGTATATATAGATGTCCATATATGGAATCCCTGAAACCCCTCACACTTAACACATTATTTCCATGTTAACAGAAACTCTCTAAGCATCATTTTTCCCACTTTATATCACTTTTAATAAAATCCAATATGGCCGCCGGCAGCCATTTTGTTAGGAGACCGGAAATAGTACCGACGCTTTACATTCGTTAATACCTTTCAAACAAAAAAAAATTCATGAAATTCGGTCAAAATTTACTCGAGATATTGACAAAATACTCCACGTTCACTGTACGGCCGAGTAGCCAGATAAGAGCTCACTCCAAGAGACCTAGCTCACGCTCCGGAGAACATAATTTCATAAACTTTTTTTTCTCTGATTGGTACGGTCAATACCTATCTAATAAAGCTAAAACAGACGAAATATGTTCAAATGTGGCCGACCTACAAGCAAAAACTGCTTGCCGTCCTGTGCCTGTTCCACACCAAGGGGTCTAACTCACGAGTCGGTCATCCGATTTCCATAAACTTTTTTTTTGTCGATCGGTATTGTAAATACCTTTTTTTTGACGTATCACTTACAAGTTTAACGTTTAAATGTCCGGAGATATCTTCGAAAAACCGTAAAGCAATTATTGGGCCACAGCTCGGGAGGGGTCGATCCAAAATCACTCATCTTCGAACTTAGCCTGTCTTTTGACATTACCAAACGGGAAAAAAAAGAATTTTCAAAATCGGATGCGTTTTACTCAAGTTATCGTGCAGACAGACAGACGGACAGACGGACAGACGGACTTTTTTTCACTGATTTGGCATCTCTAGACAACCGCAATAGGTTTCCCCTTACTCAGGGAGTCCAATTCGACGTGTTACAAACGTATGCGTAAACCTATAAGACCCAAGTACTTCGTACGGGTCTAAAAATTTTAACCAAAGTAAGACCGTTAGCGCATGTGTATAACAACAGTAGTTATTTATAGCCACACAGGCAAAAATTTGGGATTAAAATTTTAGGTCCCCGTGGGATTAGTTTCGATTTGTCAGAGGCCGTTTGGGATTAATGAACGTTTTTTTAATCCCCCTGGGACTTTTTTCTCTGTAACAATGCAATGTCGCAGTGTGAAGATTCTCGGATGTTGTGCTGTAGGTCCATAAATTATTTTAAAAAATCCCCGCAGTAGACGTTGACACATTTAAAACCAACTAATTTAAATTCACCAATTCGAAATTGAATGAAAGTGATTCCTGAAGGATTAGATTTCAATTCCAAAAAAGATTGGGTCGCGTATTGTCAGTCTCTAAATTTCGTTAATCCAGGTCCATGTATTCGTCTGTGCACGGATTGAAACTTATGCCATATTGTTGTCTTACCCGAACGAAAGGCATTTAGATAGGGACAGCATCATGAATCAATCTGATTGATATACTGGGACTGAGAGGTTTTCTTCGAAAAATGGTGAGAATTTTTGCAACGTACGCGCTGTTTACCCACAAATATCGTCCTCATTTTTTTTGCCTAATATTTATTTATCGAATCAGACAAGACATCTACTTCTTCGCTAGAAAAAAAAAACTAAAAATTGATAAATAGACAAAACGTGCACGGCTCATTTACGTAACCATTTATTCTATTATTGTTTACTAATTACATACTCCTCGTATTCAATATAACATTACTTTCATTGAATTAAAATTACAATTAAGAAAAGAAAATATTTAATAGCACCAGACGGACCGGTTAAACAAAGTTAAGTTACGTTAAATTCAGAGGTTAATAGAAAATATTTAAGAGTCCTCTTACTGTGCGCATTACACTCACAAAAAAATCGTTTTCTTACAAAATCGGAAATTACGACACCAAAATGGCAACAAAAAAAATCACAATTGAACTTAAGAATTCAGTAATTACTATCTGGACGTAACGAATTTCGGTGGCATGTGTCCAGAATCACCCATCGAGCGCAGAATAACACGTCCCGATGGAAGAATACTCAACCATGTGATGGATGCATGATTTAGCGACAAGCGTAGCCATGCTTCAGGCGGAAATTGCATCGCACTGTAAATTGAGAAAAAAATATTTTTTTTGTTCATTGATCGGTGGAATTGTGAGGTGCCACATTTGGACAATCCCGGGCTTAATAAGAAGAAATTTAAATCGCCCGAGTGATGCTTGGAACAGGTCATGCAAAATTTACTCCATCGTATAACAAAGGTGCAGACGTAGCGATAGTTTGAATTTACTGTGATTCGGTAGTCATAACGGAAAGCTAGTGTGGTTCAACCACACTAGCTTTCCGTTGCCGTTCTAGTGTTAAAGAACATAGATCGATTGATTCCTCAGGCTGAACCTGAAGTTATCTGCTTAGAGACTTTCGTTTTAATACGGAAAGATAGTCAGGCTGACTAAACCAACAATGACACTAAATTCGATCTATTCTCTGACTGATAAGGTGGGTGCCTTAATTTTGCTTGACCTCAGTTTGACTTTTTAGCTTTGGATCTGGCAACTCATTTAGTTGCACGACGTATCACTAGACGCTAAGCTAGATCGTTATGATTTAGCAGCTTACTAGTAGCCGATTGTAACGTGAAGGGATCGTAATAGAAAATTCTATCGAGATAAAGACACTGTTTCCGCCTCAGAGGTCGATGGCAGGCCCAGGACAGTGTAGGATGAATTATTAGAGTTGCGGACTTTGTCTTCAGATATTTATTGATTGATCGAAATTTAGTCCATCGAAATGAGATCGAAATGTTGGACTAACATTTTGTAAGAGTAAGAATTCAAAATAGATTTTTCGGCATACTGGAACTGCGTGGTCAGTTTTGATTAGGATTACGACATCTTCAAAATGTACAGTCTCTATGGAGAACGTTTTGTTATTGCGCTCCGAGAAATCTTGCACAAGTAGCCGACAGTCTCGTACTGGGTATCGGGATTTTCAGACACAAAAATTCGATTAAATTTGACTCAACCTACAGACAACTCACCGGCACACAAAATATCGTATAACATTTGCATGGCACACCATCAATGTATACGAATCTTTCTCTTGCTTGGCATCGGCCCGATGGAAATACTTCCGGAATCCAGCTTCGATTCTAGCTCCGTCTTGGAAAAACTGCTGCATGAAAATGGCATTAGAATTGTTAGAGAAATTATCGGCGACTGAAAACTGAAAGGCAAAGTGTCAAAGCAATTTCTTACAGACGGTTCCGGAGCCCAATGACCGACAGCCGGCTGCGGCTGTATGGGAGCTCCTTCCTCAATCAGCGAACAATTTTCGATCGGAAAATTCATCGCTAGTTCGGTTGAGATTATCTTTCCAGTTTCCTGAGCCCGAGTCATTGTCGATCGAATCATCTTGTCCCATTTGATATCCAGAACTTTCAATCGCTGACCGGTTAGGTTAGCCTGAGTTCTTCCTAATGAACGAAGCCACAATGTAGTCACATTTCGTCGGGAATTGCATTTCCATCAAACACTCACCAATCTCCGTGAGGTAGCGTTCATCGTCAGTGGTCCCGTCCAAATTGTATTGACCATGACGGATCAATATCAAATGACGAACTGCTTTCGATTTGGCCGCTTCTAATTTTTCATTGTATTTGTGAACATCGTCGTCCGTAGCGTTTTTACGCAATGGTTTCACGATGCTTTTTGGGTCACGACTGTGAAACATTGCAAAGGGAACCATTTGTAAAAAAAGGAACGTAAGGTCAAGTAGTCATCAGTAGGACTTACTGATCCCAATTGAAATCCCATTTAGCCTCATCCGGCACAACTACATTTGTTGTCCACGAATTTTCAACAAATGGTGACTGTTCTCGCTTAACTGCGTAGAGATAAATCGCGACTCCGCCGGCACCACCAACTGCCAAAGCAGCGAGTTTTTGAATTCGAGCCAAGTTTGTCATCTTCTCTGCTTTGGTTTTCTTTTGCTAAAGAAAGAGGAATTTTTCTTCCATTAAATTGTTGCAGCACACAAGAGAATCTTTGCAGGCGGAAAAAAAATCAATATTAACCGTACGGAGCAACATCAACTTAGATTAACGGATAAATATGCAATTTGGGAATCTCTACATAAAAGCAGTTATGCCCTTCAAAGGGTGTGCCATTGCTTACCTTTCTACCGGCACAAAATTAATAAAACTTCTCTCTGCTTTTGATTAATTTCTCAAAGAGTTGCTAAACGAGAAATCGGCAGAAATCCAAAAACTGTCGACAAAAGTGTCAGTGGCGGGATGAGAGGGATGAGAGCCAAACATTTTCCAGTCAAAATAGGTGCGACATCTTTCGTTTATAGCAGGCACTGAAAAGTTAACATATTTCGAACAGCAAAACAACCAGGTCAGACCGTAATGAAGTGTCACAGTTGTAACATAAATAACTGTTATCGGTTTCATAGGTACTTTACTTGAGTGGCAACTAGAACCTTTTATTGGTTTTGGCCTCCTCCTTCAATCGGACCTATTTTGCGCTCATATTTGCGCCTGTACTTAGTTTCAGATTTGATTCCCAGTTTGTAATATCGGTTATTCAGTTGTACATTTAGTACACAAAACGTCCTCTTAGGCGATGGTGGAGCCACTAGAACATTTGACCATATAGACTGTTATGATCAGAGCGAAAAAACCGAAGACTAGTTATTATAACTTGCCTTGGGATACTTGTCAAAGTATTTGCTTCTCTTTCAACGTGGTACGTTGAGAGCGAGAGGACAGAAGACCAGTTTATTTTAACTTGCCTTAGGGTACTTGTCAAAATATCTTCTTCTCTTTCATCATAACACTCTATATGAAGGAATACGACATGTAGAAGAAAAAAGTAGGCTAAACGACTTGTGTTGGTAACACTGATTTTGAGCTAGTTGCATGTCAAAATTGTATGAGTCGATGGAGCGCAACGCTAAACCATCGACTAATACAATTTTCACAAACAACTAGCTCAAAATCAGTGTTACCAGAACAGGTTCGTTTGTCTCACCTTGTCTTTACTGCCATTACCTTCGTGATCAGCGCGAAGTTGTCATAATTTCTTCATTCAGATATGGATGAACTAACTGTGTGTTTCTGAAAATGTTTATGCTCAAAACAAACGAGGTATTGAAAACCAATGAAAGTAAATAGATAGGTATGGCCAAACGTTCAAATTTGTTCTAGCCGGAGCACATACGGATTTGCATGGCGCCACCTCAAACGAACTCATTTCTAGTGCAAATTTCCACTGGAAATGAGTTTGTTTGAGGTGGCGCCATGCAAATCGTATGTGCTCCGACTTGTATGGACTGGCCATACCTACTTATCTACTTTCATTGTTGAAAACGTGTTTTGGTCCTAGTTTTCATTGACAGATGCAGCAGTTGCGACTTTGAATAGAAAAAGTTCTAACTTCATTTGACAGTTTCGAAAATTTCGTCATGAAAAATAGGACCAAAACACGTTTTCAATGCCTCGTTTGTTTTGAGCATAACTTATTCGATGAAACAAATATTCTACGAGAGAATACAAGCGTTAAAAAAGCGTAAAAACAGGGGAAAAACCAGTTAATTTACAGCCTGTAAATATTTTTCATATGCACAATGAGCACCAGCTGAATATCACCAGCTGGATCTGCTAACACACACTTATCGTATGATAAACAATCAAAACACATTCTTAACAATGTGTTTACTTCATTCATACGTGTTATGTGCGCGTAGATGACGTTAACGTAGAAATGCACTGTGTGTAGGTTGTCTTTGAATTGTTTACAATACAAAGTGTTTTTGTTTGCTGGTGATATTCAGCTGGTGCTCATTCTGCATATGAGAAACTTTTAGCTGATCTCTGATTTTAACTGATCTCGATGGGTGATTTGTCAAAATTTCTACTCTGTATAACAGATATAAATGTCAATAATTTCCTCTAAATTTTAAGCTCACTTTTTCCCTAAAACAACGTAGTAATTTCGACATATCACCTATCGAGATAAGTCAAATTAACTGGTATACGATTGAATGAATACATAAATTGACTCAAATCATAAAAGAAATTCAAATAAGTGAACTTTTTATATCTCGGCTCACAACTCAATCCACTCTATTTTCCATATTCAGGCGCCATCTGTCAAAATAAATGAAAACTATTTTAGCACTGCCATAGATGCCATTGTAATTTTCTGTCCATTTCCGTCGGACGCCATTTACAGTGAAGACGTAAAAAGTGCTTGTTCAGCGTTTATTTTAATTAATTTAGTGAAGAAAAAAAAAACAGAAAAATGGAAACAAAAGCAGAAAGTGCAACGCTGCCACCACCGCAGCCACAAAGAATCACCGCAAACAATATGAAACAGCAGCAAGGCAACAAAAATGCTGGTGGACCCAATGGTGTCGCCAGCCAAGGAAAACCTTTGGTTAAGGCCGAACCAGCCACGCCAATGGATCAGTCGTTCAGTCAAAATGAAGATCGTAAGCCCTTCAACCAGAATCATGGAAATAACCAAGGGGGAAATCGTCAAAACTTTGGTGGACGAGGACGTGGAATGGGCAATCGTAACTTTGGCGGAGGACGTGGTGGCCCCGGTGGCGGAAATAATCGCAATTTCCAGCAGAATCGCAATCAGAACCAAAATCAAGATGTAAGTCAATTTTTTCATAAGGTTTTTTTACGCAGGCGATGGATTTTTCCGAAAAATTTCATTTTTTTTCAAAATGGCTACCTGTACCAGCGTGCCAAAAAAAACCTCTTATTGCGTCGCGTTACTATGAAACATACAGAAACATCGGTAGTCATTTTAAAATTTGATTTTTGTACGGCAATTTTAACGTCAATCGAAATTTATTCATCTACCGGCGAATAGTTGGTCTCACAAAACGTGGAGATTCTGTTCGCTCTTCTTCTTTATCTAATTAATTTTCCGTGTCATTTTTATTGTAATCCAATCAATAGAGCTGCTGATTAGTCGTAATTATTACTAGAGGAATGACTTAGAAATTGTAGCACTGAGGACGTAATAATTGATTACCATGAGATTGACTGACTTCTATTAGTACTTAGTGAATGAAGATTCGCAAAAAAATTAAATTAGACCCTCCGGTGAGTTCAGTTCTGTGCTGAAAGCAACTGTCACTGTCAGATGTTCCACGTACGCAAATTTTCCTTTTTACAAAACACGTGCCGGCACACGTTGCCCTTAAAACTCTGCCCATTGCAATGGCGAAAAAATCATCTTTTCCCATGAAATGATCGATCGGCAATGATGTTTCTGGCTGGTTATTTTCTAAGGCTCGGAACAGGTGAAATTCATTTCATGCAAAATTAAGTCAAATGCCCTTTACTGCTTTGGCACCAATATGCTAAAAGCGGAAAGCTAGTGCTGTGGATTACAAAAGAAATTGAATTCGATTTACTGCCTTTACGCCACGTGAGGCGATTGAATTAATTTAGCATGACCTGAGTTGACCCTCCACACGTTAAAAATATCAAGTCTTCAGAGGAGCGAATGTTTCCATGAAATATTCTACGGAACGGTTACTATCCCTAGACCGAAATGTCACTTTTTTTTAGTCATTATAAAACATCGCATCGCTGGATATAATCCAACCCTTTCGTTTGATTCATTTCCAGGCGGACGGTGGTCAAGGCGACAACAATCAGAGTAGTCGCGGTAACAACCAGGGTGACAACCGTGGCGATCGTATGCATCACAAGGGACAAAATCGCGGAATGCGCAATGGCGGCGGTGAAGATTTCATGATCAATCAGAAATTGAGCCATATGCAAGGTCCGACACACGACATTCCATCGATCGAACATCAAGAAGTGAAATTTTCCGGACGTAATCGGCTGTACATCGGCAATTTGACCAGTGATATCACCGAAGAGGAACTGAAAGATCTCTTTACGCCGTACGGTGAAACGAGCGAAGCGTTTTTGAATGCGGAAAAATTCTTTGCATTCATCAAAGTGGATTTCCGTGCCAATGCTGAAAAGGCTAAACGTGAACTGGATGGTTTCGTGCGCAAAAGTCGTGCGCTTCGTGTTCGATTCGCACCAAATGCGACAACCATTCGGGTTAAGAATCTGACACCGTTCGTCACGAACGAACTATTGCACAAATCGTTTGAAATATTTGGACAAGTCGAACGAGCCGTGATTGTAGTCGATGATCGAGGAAAGCCAACCGGTGAAGGTATCGTTGAATTCACTCGTAAATCGGGTGCCATGGCCGCTATCCGCTATTGCACAGATAAATGTTTCTTCTTGACGTCATCGCTGCGTCCGTGTGTGTGTGAGCTATTTGAACACAGTGACGATACTGACGGCTATCCGGAAAAGACCATCACCAAGAAAAATCAAGATTTCATGAGCGCTCGTTCTTGTGGACCACGATTCGCCGAACAGGGTTCGTTTGAACACGAATATGGTACAAGATGGAAGCAGTTGCATGATTTGTACAAACAGAAACACGACGCCCTCAAGAATGAAATGAAAATGGAGGAAGAGAAACTGGAAGCTCAAATGGAATACGCACGCTACGAACACGAGACCGAAATGCTAAGAAATCGTAAGTGAAGTCAACGCTAGACGTCTTGCCAATCTGTTTTGCTAATCTAACGTTTTCATACAGAACTACGCCAGAGAGAACAGGACCGAGACCAGCGCAAAACAAACTGGGAAATGAAAGAGAAATTCGCCGATGAGCAACGAATGAAAAACGAGGAACAAATGCGTCGTGCCCAAGAGGAAATGTCAATGAGAATGTCGAAACAAGAGGAGGAATTGAGACGACGACAACAGGAAAACACATTGTTCATGCAGGTACGGTACAAGCCATTAGTCAATTTGTTGCCTTGGAACTTTTGTGTGTGATTTTATGATGAAAAACATTGGTCCGTGTTTATGATATCCTTTGATTATTACACCCAACCACAACTGAACACAGTCAGCAACAACTTCAATCGATGTCAATTTCTTATCGTTTCGATTTATTGACCGAATTTCCGTTTCATTCCACCAGGCTCAACAGTTAAATTCGTTGCTGGACGCTCAAGAGAATCAACAAGGCTCGGGTAATATCGGAAATCTCGGTAACATGGGCAACAATATCGGTAACAATCTTGGCGGCGGTGGCGGTGGTGGAAACAACAATATGAGGAAAAACTTCGACGGTCCACGACAGAATCAAAACTTCCAAGGCGGAATGGGCGGCGGCAATATGGTAAGTGATTCGAAATTCTTTTGTACCTCTTTCTGAGTCTTCTGACCCGTTTTTAATATGCCGCAGGGCATTCCGTTATTTTAACATTCATTCCGTTCGGAATGGTTTTCTTTTTTGAAAATTCCAAGCGAAAAACAAAATATTTGAAAAATGTTTGCAATTCATTGCCGTTATTCGTGCTCAGTATGTCGGATTGGACTTGGTCTATTTTCTGCATTGTTTTCTCGAAATGATTGACTTTTTAAGCCATTTATAGTGCGCTCCGTCTAGATGACTAAGATTGTGTGTATCGACGTGCAAGTATTAAAGACAAATGGAGGGGAGAGGGAATTATCGATCTTATTACGCAATCGTTGATGTCAACATTGTAAATGTCTGGCCCAGTCTGACCATATATGGCAACCCGGCAAATTGTGGGTGCGTTTTCGGTCAACTCGGCTTTTGGTGCCTTTAAAAAAACATATTTTTGAGCTCTTTGTACTTACGCCGTTCGGCAGCCAGTCCGGCTGTGGCAAACGCTAATGTGAAACTCTTAATCAACTTAATTCATCAGTCAATTAAGTTAATCCAATTAATCGAAATGTACAAAGCCTCACTGGCAATTCCAGTCGGTTTATTATTCAAGAGTGTAGGGGGAATTAAATCCATTAAGGACGAACATTATCTCATTCCTGCACGGCGTATTCTCTTCGTTGATGTTTGGGTACTCAATTAGAAAGTGCTTTTCCCTACCTGTAATTTGTTCGGTTGGAAATAACCACCAAATAGCATGTCAAAACTTATCGGAAATGAATATAACTGTGTACACAGCCTGTCATCGGTTGGTGTACTGTGAACGAGAATACAGAAGCGACCGCAGTGTTAATGTCTTCAGCTCTTCTTTTGCTTTTGTTATTCATTTCTGCAACAACAAAAGAACGTTGACTGAAGGTTTAAGTTCCGTTGAACGTACGATGTAGTTCGTAAGTTGAAGAAATAGATTTTTGTTGTGGTACTTTTCATTGAGTGCAAGCAAATGATATATTACGACCTTTGGACAATCGATTTAGGCAAAAACATTGACCGAAGCATCTGTACTGTATCGCGAGAGCGGCTAACTTTAAAATTTACTCGTTTATACTAACTGAACAAAAGTTTTCCAAAAATTTCATGATTGTAACTGGTTGCCAAAAAAGCCAAAATTCACTTTATGAAAAGCTCTGAAAGTCTGAACGAAATATTGGTTTTCCATATTTGAATCCTCACGGTTTATAGCCTATTCCATTCCATTTACCTGGTGCGATAAGAAAAACAAATTTGTTCTACGACCAACATTTTTGAGGTTCTAGAGGACTCTTATAGGGGGGAAGTCGTAGAGCAAACTGGTTTTTCGTATCGAACAATGTAAATGGAATAAGTTTCCCACCGTGAGTGGAACACAAAATGCCGTGGGGCATTGGTCTAATGGGAGTTTATGAAAATTTGAGAAAATCTGAAACTGATTTTAGCATACAATAGGTAGGCGTTCCTATTGGTGATTAGTTGAATCTAAATCCAGAGCGATCTTCTTTTGAAAGAAATTGATTTTCGAATCTTTTTCCACTTAAACTACTGGTATCACCACTCCATACATCTTATACACAATACATCTCTTGAATACCGCTAAGAAAACTTTTCTATCAAATTTAAGAAATGTGGAACGGAAAGGGGTGTACCGTTTACGTTATGACAATAACGGAAATGTATACCAACAGCTGGCAAAGCATTCGTTGCATATAGTTGCACTGTATCATTCGTTACAGTCTGCAACAGTCTGTATATTCTAGTAAAACCAACAGTCAAAAATGTTGTTTGAAATTTAACCGGTAAATGTAGCGTTTACCGGTAAATTTCAAACAAATTTGCTTAAAATTTACCGTTAAACGCTACATTTACCGGTAAATTTGAAACAGATGTTTTACCAATTGAATTTCGCTATAATGTTCCACTCAGATCACGGAACGACCAATCTAATGAACATTGTTCTAATAGAAAATGTTTCTGACTCGTTGTCTCTAATTTCTCAAACACAACAGAATCGAAAAAACAACATCATGAAATCACATCAACATTACAATCCATTCGGTTAAATAAATGTCAATTTTGCGTGCATCTGATAACATTGAAAATTCTAAAAACATCAACCATCCTTCGACCAATTGTATTACCATATGGCTGGAGGGTGGTGAACGAAAGTTTGACTATAAAAACAAACTTTTCTGCAAACAATATGTCCTATACAATCCTACAAAATAACAAGACCAAATCGAACAAATTATAAAAAGTTATAATAGGGAATGGGGGCGCACTACAGTATATAGTTGAAACTGCTTGTTAGCAACAAATAACTGTGAACTTGAACGAAACTATTATTATCTGAATCAATAAACTAACTCACATTGTCAACCGAATACTGAGTACATTTTACGATAAAACAGACGCAAACATTTGGAATATATTTCGAGAAAAAAAATCCTTCGATTGTGGACGGAGGTGGAATTCATTTTACTTTATAAACACACATATTTGAATGCACCTCCCCACTTCGTATTTAATTAGTTTAAATTTTAAAAAAACATTAAATTTCATAAGATGAGCATTACAGACTATTTGAACTGATGATAATTATAATATTTTTTATGTTCTCTCTTCCAATATATTACTCTTCTTTCTATCAAACGAGACTGAATCGTTATTTAAATCGATGATAACATACACTCACTGAATATGAACTTTTCTGATGAATTTATATGATTTACAACCAATTTGAAACAAATCACAACTCATATCATTATGGAATAGACGACAAATTTATGACTTATGGAAAATACTCTCTCTCAATCTCACTTGTCCATATTATCACTGATTTTATTACTTTGAAATTGAGCGCTGGAATATTTCTATGCTAAAAACGAAATCTTTTATTTTAATTGAATATCGTTGTGGGTCTGACTATGCAGCAGTAAACACACCAATTCGGAAGCGAATCAAATGGTCAAAACAAACTAGAAAACTGATTGTTAAATTGCAAAACCAATAGAATTTCAATTCGTAAAATTTAAAGACCCAGAACCCATTGGCTTTGTGGTCCCTCATCGGATCGTCGTTGTTAGATTTTGCAGGATGAATAACATTTGTTTTTGAGCGCTAGAAGGGTTCTGGTGAATATCACAACGCGTCGTAAAAAATCTGAATTAAAGTGAAGGCATTGGAGATGAATGACAATGAAAAATAAAATTTTCGTTGGAGAGTCTGTCATGCCTGAAAAGTTCAATTTTCGGATTGGTATGGCTCGCCAGTCCTTCCAAAAATATTTTTCAATTCCATTAAGGAATTAGCCAGTTAACTGGGGTGACTAATAAAATGAGTCAAGCTTCAAACCACCATACCATCATACATACATAGGCTTCGAAAATGAGTAAAAAAAACCTCGCATTGACATCATTTCACGCTAAATTTTTTGATGATGGAAGTGGAAAGGTAATGAGTAATGGGAGTTTAGAGTATTCATGGAAAAATGGATAATTTTGATGGAGTGGTTGGTTGTGAATAGATGGCCAGCATATACCGCCTTATTATGCTCTAAGTAATAATGGAAAAAAAATTGTCGGAGTATTTTACGAGGGTAACAAAAGCATCTCCCTTTTAGAAATACTCTACTGCATAACGTCTGCATAAACTTTGATTTTGTAGCAACAAAGTATAAAAAACCAAAAATGAAAGTCCCTCGTTGCCACAACTGGTCGTAACTCATAACGACAGAGAGATCCTTCGTCTATTGGTACCGAAAATTTGACCATAACTTTCTTAAAGTCATCAGATGATTTTCCTGACTTGACTTAAAACTGTCATTTTAGCCGAAACAAGCCGTTTCGAATATATATTGGACAATACACTTTCTATAATTGTGCGTTTGCTGTCAGACCTTAAGACACCACATACGATATTAATGCTCAAAAACTAAACTGAAAATATCAGAAACTATCTCCGATAAATTTGCTATCGAAAAATATGTTTTGTAAAGTCAACCAGCAACGATTTTGGTATATTTTATGCGGCCAAATATATCGGTCTCCCATATACCAACAATCTGTTGCGCATATTAGTCAAACATCTCGGAACTATTTTATATGAAACTATCTCGAAACGAATTTTCAGGCTTGTCTATAATACATTAATGAATGAAGCAACTATATTCTCGGAATAGGTTGCAAATCGTCTAATGTTTATGCGTAAACGAAATCTTACTCAAATTATAAAGCGTAACAAATATTATAAGTTGAAGTTTAAATAATCGTGCAATGCTTAAAATTTACTTTTACCCACAATGGTGCTAAAGTGGTATTATGAGCAGAGTGAGTACGTTGATTCGTTGATTCGTTTTTCTTTAATATGAAAGGAGCTCAAACGAATTGATTTACTTACTCGTCGCAGTAATACCTGAAAAAAAGAAAACAAACACAAGAAACGATATTCTAACTCATTTCGTTAATTTTAACAAAACAAATTTTATTTTCCCCCTTTCTCTTAATAATTATCTTGTGGATAATCAAAAAAAAATTATCTAAACTATCCACTTGATACGAAACAATAGGATCAATTCAACGATTTCGGACAGAATAATAGAAATCAAGGCGGAATGGGCGGTGGAAATCGTGGCGGCGGCGGCCAACGTGGGCCATGGAATAATCAACAAAATGATGGAAATTTCCAAAACAAACGTAGACGGTTTTAGATAACCGATGATATTTAAACACCGGATTTTATATCCAAACACAAACACCGAAACTTTTTGAGATAATGTTTTCACACCGTGGAGAAACTGATCTTTTTTTTTAACTAAGGAAAGAAAAATAGAGAGAGGAGATGTGAAAACCAAAAAAAAAATTATTGAGAAAAATCGTTCACAATGAGACGCGGACTTTTTTTTTGTTCGTAAACAAAATTTTTATTTATATTTATAAAAAGAGAAACTAAATGGATTTTCATGTCAAATGGTATAGTATCAAAAATATTTAGTATTAAGACTTTCTATATAGAGAATTAATTAACTTCATTTTACGGATAAAATAACTTAAGGATTCCATTTGATTGGAAAGTTTTTTTTTTTTACTAAAATTTAGTATAAAAAAATTGAACAACCAACTTGATTGATTATTATATCTCAACATCATTTTTCTACATATTTTTTGTTGCTTTAACGATTTTGTTCTTTTCCTTATTTTTTTTTTAATTTTCCATTACTTCACTGAATGTCATTAGATTTAACTTAAGCTAAACCTGGATTAAGTGTACAAGATTGAAACCAACATTTCTAATTAAACTTTAAACACATAAGACAATTATCTTCTATTAATATTATCGTTATCATCATTGATGTGAAGCTATAGTCGTCTGTTTGAAAGTGTAATATCACTATGTCTAACATACCCTTACAGGAAATAATTTCCAAAATCATACTGGCATCTAGCACATACAACCGATTTGTCTAGAACGAAATTGTTTCGATTATTTCTTTTAATGCGTTCCATTGATTCGCTGGTGGAAATAGAGTGGGATAACGTGATCATTGCTTAACGATTGTTTTACAAACAAAACACGAGGGGGAAAACCACTTCCCAAAAGGGTGGCAAATCAATTTCAAATTCCTTTCAATTCCTAAATTACCTCAACTACCGGAGCAACTCGTCTAGTTGCCGGATTCGTTTTATTTCCTTTCAATTTCTTTCAATTCCTTTCAATTCCTGTCGATTCCTTTCAATTCTCCGGCAATTCCGAGCAGGGTTTGTGTTCTATTATCCGATCGGTCCTGGTGAAGAAAACATAATTTTTCGCATTGATTTAATCATTCGCAATTAGCGAAACGAAAAGGGGTCTGATTGAAATAACTGATTTAAGTACAGAATTACGAATTTACGGACATATTCAAGGGGGAAGAGGGTGTTCGGATTTCATACTTATTTCTTGGCCTTCGTCATTTTCTAATGAAAAACATGAGATTTCATAGAATGTCTTCTAAGTTTGAAAAATTATGGAGATTCTTCTTGAAAGAGATTCCGTGTTCATAAACGGATTGATTCTATATTGCAGTAATTGTTTGGTTGGTTGATAGACTATGACTATGCAGTGTAAACCACAAACTTACGACAATACAACAGGGATTTATTTTTAGTCAATTAATAAGATCACACAAATGACTGAATGATGTCGATTTAAATTTGCAATGGAACATCGATCTGCTGAACCCCCTTTCAAACTCGTCGATTTTTTTAAATGTTTTTGTAACGACAAAACAAAATTATTAGAACATCAAATACTAAATAAGTTTCGTTATGCTGAAGCTGCTTGAACATCCGCATAAGGTTTACATGACTATTTACAACAGATTGACTTTATTTCTTCTTTGACTTCACTGCAATCAGGGGCGGAATTACGGCTGCATTTCTCTATTCTCTACTCTACCTGGTAGAGAAATATTGTACACATTCTGTGCACAGAAAATGTACAAAATGTGTATGTAACGAACACATAATTTACAGTACACATTTAGTACACATATTGAGCATATTTTGTGCACAGAATGTGCACAATATTTCTCTACCAGGTAGAGTAGAGAATAGGGAAATGCAGCCGTAATTCCTCTCCAGGGCTCATTATTGGGAATTTTAATTTTGAAAATTCGGAAAAAAAGTCACAAATTGTTTCCGAATTTTATTAGAATCAATCATTCGAAGTTTTTCCGAAATTTCGGAGATTTTTCGGAAAAATTCCGAATTTTCATAGAATTTTCGGAAACTTTTTTTTTGGATTCTTCGGAATTTTTCCAAATTTTCCGAACTAAAATTTCCAATAATAAACCTTGCCACATATTGGGTTTCCATAATCGATTGAGTGAGACCTTCGGAAAGCTTGTCCGCTGGTAACTTGTGTTCACTTCTGGATGTTGAACACGATTCGATATTTACTGATTGTTGGGCGGATAATATTTATGAACGAAGATGTTTTTATTGGTAAAATGCAACAAGCGATGGGATTTTACAACAGCGCTATTGATTAGCAAATGAAAGTTGTCATATAATTTGAAGGGATTGAACTATCATAAAAGGATCATCAACATACCAATGGATTTCATGTTTTATCGATTTGTCTCTTACATTTTTGCTTCAGTTGGTTTTGTTTAGGCCAAAGGCAAAACGAAAACCTTAATGTTTAATAAGCAGTTTATAACACATCATTCGATACAAAAGACTTCTTGTTGATAATGTAGTCGGTGTACAAATTTCAGCATTACAAAGACATCATCAGAACCTTTTCCAAACGAATCGCAACTAGCTACACTAAATACTAGATTGATTTTATGTGTTAAAGCTTTTTGTTCCAAACGTTTTAACCCGTTCATTGAAGTCGTTATCAGCGCAATTGTCATGAAATTAAAAGTCAATTCCTCCAGGTGCAAGAAATATTTTACATTTTTGTCGGCCTTAATATTCTACAGATGATGTCTTAGGTCAACCGGCGAACTGTTTGAAGAATTTTCACCTTATTTCACAATCACATTGATTTCATTCACGAATTTGCTTCGCACATAATCACTTCGCTTCGTCGATCGCATACTTATTTTGCGACAAAATGATCTCGGAATATAGGAGCTACGAATGGGAATATTGTATGTGACAATTTACGATCATTGTCACCGGCTGGGGTTGTGTTGTAGGCGATCAGTGTTTTAAATAATTTCCGCTGAACGAGGTTTTAGCCAGAATAAGAAACGATGCTTCTTCGACCGAACTTCTGATTTACAGGACGTAAAATACTAAAGTGCAAACTCAAAAACTTGTCGAAATTTGTGAAAAGGAGACAGGAATCATCGGAACACACAAACTATAACAAAGAAATTATTTTGATTGTATGAAACTCAACATTTTTGGTCACTTCACTACTATTATACTGGCAAAATGTATAAAAAACTTAGACTACCCACTGAACCTAAAACTGTCTCAACGTTTCCTGTTAAACAAGACAATGATCTTCAATGCAATTTCTGATTGTTATAAATAAAACAACGAGAGGTAAGACAATCTCGAAATTAATCAATTCTTTTAAAAACTATTTCAGGTCCTTTGTATAATAATAACTTGCGACGAAAGCAAAAGATTTGATTTTAAATGTTGTTGTTGTTGTTGAGGGTGGCTCCAATAAATTCGTTGTGTTGATGACTGAATTTATGAGTTAGAAATGTCGGTCAATTTTTCTACATGGTACAAGTCAAGTCGGGTTACAATTATTTATAAAAAAAACTGAAATCTCCAACCTCACTAATTATAATTCAAAATTTTTCTTATAAAAACCAAAATAATCTAAATCGTTTAAATCATCCGACAAATTCTATTACTACACTGATTCTGTAATGGACAGCTACTATGAATATGAGATGGTATGATGACGCGAGTTAATTGTTCAATTAATATACGACGACGAGCATAAAATTCTAAAATCAAATGCATTGGGTGATGAAATGAAAATTATATTTTACAAGAACTGTCCAAACAATGGTATTGAGTACCATTAGGCCATGGTATAGTCCAATTCTCACAATTTACTAGATAAGCGTTACAACCAATACAGCTGATGAGTTCAGAATTGTGTTGCGCAATCTAAGTTTCATCACTCGTAATGATTTGCTGTTTGCTTTCTCTTGGTTCAAGGGATGCTGTGATAAAATGACTCTTATGATCAGAACGTATACCAGATGAACGATGAATATTTTACAGTTTTTGATGACTTGAACATTTTTGCAAAGTAACAATATTTGACTTGGGTAACATGAACGTATCGGGCATATTGTTTATTCACAAACACAAACTGTAAATGTGTTTACTTTATCGCTGATTAAATTAGAAAGTCCATCAATTCACAATTTATGATACGTCGTATTCGTTCTCCGTGGATCTTGTGAAATAATTCAAATTGAGGTGTCTAGTTAACAGCATTGGGTTTGAACTGGAATGATATTTATAACTTGTATGGGGTTTACTGTGATGGGTTTGCTGTAGCTGAAGACATGACAGTGATTTTAAAGAAACAGCAAATTACAAAAAAAAAAAACAATGAATAGAAGGGACTTGATCGTTTAACATCCGATTAGCGTTGGGGCAATGTTTAAATTGATCTTGAATAAGGTGCTAAGACACATGACCCGATTGTATAAATCACTAAAACTCTCTGTGCTCATGAGCCGGCAATACGATGACAACGATAGAAAATGATTTTTTTTAATTAATTAATTTTCTGTTTAAAAAATTTCTTCTAAATTCCTAATTCCATCGATCTAATATCGTTCTGTTTTTCCAGGTTACAAGTCGGCTTGAATGAAAAAAAAAGTTTCTTTGCTGCGATGACATCGAATCAATATAAGGTATGCATACCGTTCTTGGTAAATGTGATTTGATAATTAGTAATTTCAATGATTATAACACACGGATCTAATTTCATAACGTTTCTGTTGTTGAGAATTTATTTAATTTTTATGAGAAAATTCGAACAAAAAACTTATTTGTTTTGAAATCCCTTCCGCTATGACAGATTGTAATAACAAAAATATTTTCTGTCTGCTTCCAGTGATCGAAGAAGATGAAGTCAATGGCATTTTACTGGGCAAGATATGAATCAGAATGGTGAGTAAAATTCATTTGACATTTTGTTCCTTCATTCCATACGTTTTTTTAATGATGATCACCACTTCTACCAACCTTCTGAATTTGATCCGAAAATTCTATTTTTGAATTTCGAATCGTTCACTGGATGAATTCGTACGAGGCATTTGTCTGATAAAATTTTATTTGAAATAAAAACGAAAATCTGAATTCGATTTGATTAAGGCAGAAACCTAAAGAAAATTAATTTTTTTTACAGATTTAAGGAGTGAGATCTCTATGGTTCGATCGGGGATATAAAAGCGCCAAGCACACCACAAGACCATCCATATTCCACTCTACTCTTTGAGGTGAGCTTTCATTGACAGTTTTCCGTCTTTTCATTTTCGTTATTGTTTTTTATGATGATAAAAATTACCGATTGATCAAAGTAATGAGAATAACCATAAGGCTGCAAATTGATTTTTGTTTCTGAAAAAATAATTAAATTTCACTCTCAATTCGATCTGACAATTTGGTGTCTCTTTACTGATCTCCTTTCTAATACTATTTTTAGTGCATCTAATTGGCCATCCGCAAAAACGAGACATACTACGATGATCCTACGAATGAGCAGAAAATAATTCAAAAGTAAGTTTTGTCTATGAATCTTTGTTGTCAACTGAAAAATTATTTTGCTGCACAAATTTTAAGTTCAATTGATTTCTCACTTTAACACGCTCTCTATTTCGGGCAATCTTAAACTTGATACAGTCAGAAGGTGTGAAATTTCAGCATGAATTTGATTCAATTGTTCTTCAGCAGATCCACACATTCAATCAAAACTGTTTATACTTGATTATACAGTTCAAGCTGCTACACGCACGCGCGTGGTAATGGTAAAACTGTATAAAGACGTTTAAACACTTCAGATTGTTTGTGTGGATCAGCTGAAAAAGAGCTGAAGTAAATTCATGCCGAAATAATTTCACTTAATCTAACTGTAAGAGTTTGCGCGAAGGGCAACAAAGGACTTTTCAACAAATTTTCTTCGTTCAGCACCCGAAGATCTTTCTTGAGCCAGTGCGGCCCTGGTGTACAATGTACACGTCCATACATTGTAGCAAGGACGTGTAGAATATTTTTATCTTAAAATTAACGTAGATGTTAATTGTCCCACTGTCCGGAAGACTTGACGTTGCCTAGCGCATGCCAATTTTAATGATGAAACAAATTACCGTTTGACCAAAGTTATGATAGTAACAAATGGCTGTAATTTTTACATCTGAAAATATTTCAGTCAAGACAACGATTTTTCCGTGTTCAAGCCAATTTTTTAATTAGAAAATGTTCTCTTTGTCCTCAGGTTTCTGTTTAACATGACAAGACGATTCCATAAGAAAAACAAACTCCAAGCGGAAGTGCAATTCGGGTAAATATCCTTCAAATTGATTTTTTTTTTTGAATAAGCGGAGAAAGTGAAATCTTTGAACCAAAAAATTTTTTTAGCCAAAATCTTCGTTGATGAGATTTTTAGACTCGAGATCAGTTGACCGTTCGGTCCTTCATTTATGTTAT
This sequence comes from Bradysia coprophila, assembly GCF_014529535.1. NCBI lineage: Eukaryota > Metazoa > Arthropoda > Insecta > Diptera > Sciaridae > Bradysia > Bradysia coprophila. The sequence continues at coordinate 12,350,829 of NW_023503493.1, read as the reverse complement.
TTGAAAGTTTGTGAAATTTCGAAGAGACCTCTGAAAGCTATGAAAATGAAATGATGCATACTTACTACTACTTGAGTTACGGAAGGGCAGCACATTTTGAAAATCCCATCAACGAAAATTTTGAACAAGAAAAAAAGTTTTTTCTTTCCTAGATTTTCAGTAAAGTCTTAATGACTTCAATGACCGATTTTTCACGGTTTAATGATGATCACCACTTCTACCAACCTTCTGAATCTGATCCGAAAATTCTATTTTTGAATTTCGAATCTTTCACTGGATGAATTCGTACGAGGCATTTGTCTGATAAAATATCTGCCAATTTCATCCCGAAATTTCTGTTTGAGAAGATCATACAATTGATCAAAAACTTTATCTCATTTCCAGATTGAATGAACAATACGCGCTGCAACGCAACCGTTTTTCGGATAGAGTTGCTCTGTGATCCATTCGGATATGTAAGTAGATTATCATTTCAATTTTATGGAACGAGTTGGCTGACTGATGAGTGAGTGCATCGACAATCAATATGTAACTGTGAACCGCTGGTAGTTTGTAGAATATTCAGTGAACCGTAATTAGTACGAATTTTGTGTTCAACGAAATGGAAGATGTCGATACACTCATTCAGTAGCCCCATCATAAAACAATTTTTAAACTGAAGCTCTTAATGATGAAACCAATTGGTCCGTGTTTATGATTTTTCGATGATTAACTATATTCAACCACTACTGAATCGCTTTGATATATTCCAATTCAAAACATCGCGTGTCGTGCCATTGAAACTAATCGGAATACCTTTCTTCTCCTTTTCAGATTTCATCTCAACATGACAGAAGGTTGTAACGGCTGAATTTTGACATTGATAGAGGTATGTTACCTTCGGCAATCATATTTTCTTTCCTGTTGAGATTCGTGTTTGTTTAATGATGATTCCAATTTCAATTTTATGTCTTCTTTTCCCGACATAAGACTCTTGATGATACATTTAATCTGACAATTTTTGTGTATAAAGCAACACTTTTAGTGTTGTTCCAATCCATCGATTATTATGACTGTGATTGTAAATCGAATCGTTTTTCAGGAATTCGGATGCTCAACAGCCTTGGATTTTTTACTGCTGGACTGGACTGTGTACAACGGTGGAAACAAGTTGATCAGGTTTGAGTATTTATCACAGTAGCACAATCTACCGTTTCCCTTTGATATGAGCATAGTTTCTCCTAAAAAAAAATTGCGAGGCGTCCACGCCAACAAAAAATATTCCCTCCAACTCTCACAATGTTTTCATCTTCGTTTTTTGTTTACGAAATAATCTGACGGAATACTTTGCCTACTGAATGACTGGCGAGTGTCATTTTCCCCTAACGTTTTTAATTTCCACCCTTTTCATCTCTCCCATCCCTACTCCGGCTGTGATAAATATTTGGTTTTGCTATAATTTTCCTAATGTAAATTTTTGCTTTCAAGGAACAATAAAAACATTTCAAAAAAAAAGAAAACCGTTGTCCGTGTCCTTTTTTATGTAGCAGCGCAAAGTCGTTATCATCGATTTTATAAGAAGAACATTTAGGTAAGTTACGACCTGCACCGAATTATTATGAATCAAGTTAAGCGTTTTAAAAAGGGAGTCTGTGATATTAGGTCGTCCCCACACATATAAGAGCTTCGAAAGTGATACAAGTTAGTATTTAGTAAGGCTCGGAAAAGTTCAAATTGGTATAACTCAATCGCTTCAACAGATCGAATTTAATATGATTTGTAGTCCGAGCTTTGCGTTGAACATATCGGTAATGCATGGCCAGTAAGCAAGTGCACTTCAGATTTAACTTGATAAAACTTTGAATGCGTTTACTGCCTTGTAACATCGATGATAAGATCATCGGAAATCTAGTCCCGTTGACTGCAAATCATACTAGAATCGTCCACATAACGTTAACTTTGCATAGCCGTATCAGGTAACATTTGCAGGAAGTCGATGGAAATTATTTAAATATTTATCGTCTCTGCTTCGTCAGTCTAATTAGTTCAGAAGATCAGCTAATCATTAAACTTCAATAGATAGTAATCGTCCTCAGGTTCCCCTGAATAAAATATTTTTTGAACGAGCACAGACTACTCTAGCCAACCGACAAATCCGAGATCCGACAGATATACAAATCTCAATGACCATGTAAAACATACAAAATCCCTAGCTTCTAGCTGTGGAGGAAAAGTTAGTCCTAGAGAAATCTCATCGTCTTCACTTAGTGTTTGTATTACATTGATTGATGGTTGTACCGATTGTCGACGAAATTGAATCGTTTGAGAAACTGAATTGATTGATTGTTGTATAGCTTAAGTTCGACAAAATAAAACTCAAACAAACACCGATAATTCACTGATCAAACAGCAATTAATCAATTTGTCTTACAATCGTCAATGTGTACGTTAGACACGGACTTCTATTTCGGTACAAAGTAGGTATGTACGAGTTCGAAGGAGGGTCGTGAAAGTAAGTTAAGCGAACTTCTGTGAGGATTTCTTCGAAGATGCTTACCTAAAACCATTAATTTCGTACAACGCACTAAAATGCTAACCGAATTTCGTATCAGCCATTCCACACGAGATTTAATCTAGAAACCAAAATCACAAATAAATTTAAAATCTTGTTGAGGCGAAGAAATTGACCTATTTTTCTCGATGTCGCTATCTTCCTCGATTGTGGAGTGGTTTGAACAGTTACTTCCTGTTTCCATCCAGTGGTGCATCGAGTATAACACGCGTAAACAATGAAACGACGCAGCAGTTTCTGTCGGAGGTAGGACTTTGCAAGAAACCGTCGAAGGGCCGCTTCGATTCTTTTCGCTGAACTTTCGGAATCTAAGTTTGTTTAGCCTTTCATTTGCATTGCCCAAAGCTTAATGAACAAGGGAAATAGAGAATCCTTACCTTCTAGCCGTGGGCGTGGCGAAGAAGTTACTTAGTGGAGACATTTTACTATCTGATCAGAAGTTTATGGAAATAATGCGCAGCAATGAAGAACACTCTACGGTTGTAGAGGAATCCTAGAGAAATTTCATCGTCTTTGCTTTGTATTACAATCGTGCATGTGTACGCTCGGCAAGAGCTCATATTTTTGGCAATTGAATATGTACGTGCATATAGGATGTGTTTTTGGAATCGTTCTAACTATTATTCGCGAAGGTAACTTGAGAGAACTTCTGTCAGGAACTCTTTCAAGATGTAACATCCGGCCCCTTCGTTGGCGAAAATTGCAATTGTTTTCTATCAAGTTGTTTAACTGAAACTACAACGCACTGAATTACCAAGCAAAATTCTGATTACTGCGTCGAGCAGGCCTCTTAAGTGAATTCGATTCTAGTGCTTGGTATTTCAGTGTGCTGTTTGGCGCCACTTCTCGAACTCCCGCCAATTTGTTGTTTCGGGAATTCGTTTTCTGTAATTAGATTCGATTTATGAAATCGTTGTTTTGAGAATACATCGGATGGACTCGATGTCAATTAAGAAAATCTTTCAGAGTGAAGTTTCTTCTCTCAATATGCCAACAAAAAATGTCCTGAGTTGCACTGAACAAGAACAATCACAAATTCCTCGGTCTATCAACTGTCTAGGTTAAAACTGATTTACACGTCTCTTGATAGTGGACTTGTCAACAGCTTGAAACGAGGCTTGAAAGAATAGACTGCAGAAAAAACTCAAGTTCACATCACACACTGCGTATCGCCCATACAACCCAAAGAATTGAAACTCAAGCATTTTCCATTTTACAAAAAATAATTTTTTTCTTTTCAATTTCTTTGTGTTTCGTCATGTGATCATCAAACAAATTTGTAAACTATGCGTAGCGTACGCTAAAATTATAAATTAATTTCTACACAAAAAAATACTGCACACACATCGATCATGCTAAACCAGCTAGAAACTGTGTCAACCAGAAAATGTAAAGTTCCTGTTTTCCTTGCATAGCTAACACAAATGCAACGTAGCCCATTTCGATGGTCAATATGTCCATGTCGTCTGTTCGGCTTTACACAGTCGGAAATGGTGGCAGACCAAATAGTTCGGGTTGAAAATCTTCCAACGAGTCAATAACAATGGTGGCCTCTTGTCGAAATTCTTCAGCGACCGCTTTATCAGGTACCATCACAGATTGCATGCCGGCCAAAGTAGCTGCTCGGACGCCATTTGGAGCATCCTCGAACACCAGGCACTGTTGGAAAGAGACAAAATTTCGGTTGAGCATATTGTGGGGATGAAAAAGATTATTTTTGTGTCGTCCTTACGTTCGCCGGGTTCGGTTTGTCGGGGAATCGTTGAGCAGCAACAATGAATATGTCTGGAGCCGGTTTTCCAATTTTAACATCTGGATCCGTACTGCCCATGACTTTGTGGTGAAATAGATCGAAAATGGCCGCATGGTTTTCCATTTTTATTTCGGCGATTTCTTTACTGGATGATGTACCCAATGCGATCGGCACATTGTTTGCGTGTAAATGTTTCAGTAATCGTTCGGCACCTGAAACACAAACGAAATGGTTTTCCGTTAATACTTTAATTAAAGCAAATGCACAGACAAAGAATCTATTGCAGCTGTAAAACTATCGTCGCATGCTTGAAAAACGGTAAAAGTAACGGAATTTTTTTTTCATTGTTTGTTTCAACAATTTCGGTTCCAAATTTTATGGTTCTGTTTCGCCATAGACGCTAACCTCTAAGCCATGTGACGTTCCGTAACCGCTTTCGTCCCAATTCGGAAAATTTCTGTCGAAACTGATCAACGGTAATCGGTAACTTTAATTCATTCACGGCAATTTTGGCCGTCATTTGTTCGGTTGTGCCCAGAATTCGCAGTCTCGTATCCCAATCGTAATTTTTGTCGTACATTTTCGCAATATCTCGCACAAGACCTTCGTAGATATGTTCGGTATCTGGAAATTGGCGGGGAAAAGAAACGAAAAATTAGTGAAATTCGTCGGGATTTTTGTACCTGGTAAAAATTCGGCCGTTCCCATAACTTCAGTGGTCAAAAGTTTTGCTTGTTCGGCAAATTCTTCCCACGTTATCGGTAATTCGTACGTTTTAACCATTAGTTTGGCCGCCTCATGAGCATGTGACCCCATTAACGTTTGTTTTACATCCCATGTGTACACTTTGCCAAACGGGTCGAGTATTTTCTGATACACTTTTGTGTACAACGTTTCCGTGTCTTTTTTTGCAAAATTTGAAAAATGATTTTAGTTTTTCGTTAATTTGTTTGCTGCCCATAATTGTAAAGCGACAAAAGCAAAGCAAAGTAAAAGCAAAGGAATTTAGCATTCTACTGAAATTGCAACAAAGAATTCTAACAAAAGAAGAGAAAAACAAAAGAAGAGAAACTGTAAAATCACAGCACTGCTTCTGGAAGCAGAGCTGTGGTAAAATTTAACGTTTTCATTGTCTTATCGGGTCGAAATGAATGTTTTATACCTAGGGCCCAATTATTGGGCTTACTTTAGTGAATTTTAATTCTGAAAATTCCGGAAAAACTCCGAAAAAGTTCTGAAAAATTCCGAAAATATGAAAAGTGCTATTCGTAACACGGACTAAAATTCTTTTTTAACGTATTCGATGCCAGACCTCGCCATCGGCTCTATCTGGAAACTTCTCACACGCTAAAAACGACTTTTAGTCCAAGGTACGAAATGTGCTATTTCCATTATCCAAAATTACTAGCGAATTTCGGCTGTAAAAGGGCATGTGTGAACCGTGTGATAAGCATATGATGTGAATTAAATGAAAAATTGTAAATCGTAGAAGCAACAATTCTCCGATAACGCAAAGTAAAACTCATTCCGGCATTTCGTAACGGTGAAATCGTTTGATACAAATATATAAAACAAAACAAAAAATCGAATACGATCCACGACCTTTACACATGTAACTCTTTCGATAAGACATAAAAAAAAAAAATTAGACCGAAAATATTCAACAGTCGGGAATAAGCAGAATTAAATTAAAAATCATTCCCAAAAAAGCACTGAATCGCAAAGCAAAAATAGTTTGATTTTAAGCAAAGCACAAAAACCAAACGGTAAGCCAACCAAAAAATATAATTCAATACGAACCTAATAGTAGACCGTCCATATCAAAGATACAATGAGACACTTTATTAATAGACATTTTAGCTTTCGTTTTCGATACAAACTGTGAACTTGAACGACTGGCACTGAATAACCGATTCATATTTCGTATGGAATATTTATATGCCCTTGGCTCTCCCGAAATGTTACAATCCCCTCCACCAAAATGTGTATATACCAGAAAGTTTGGTTTCGTTTATTGCACACGATTGCCTCCTGCAAATACATAAATAAATAATTCCAGCTGAAAGAGCATATTCTTTGCAAAAATTTGTACACCGAGAACAGTGTGTGATAGTGATATTATATCATCTCCAAATGCATACACCAACACACATACACAAATGCGAAACACCAGATCTATTTTATTATGTACTACTTCCCTCTCGCTGTGTATATATAATTTGGTTATCACGCACCGGCAAAACTCGAATTCCGATTTGATTATGTTCAATGCAAATTCAATATTTTGATAAGCCAATCGATAAGCAACAATTGCATCGAATATGGGACAATGACGTTCGGACGTAATTAAATAATTTTAGTCTTCAGATAATCTTGACACATAAAACGAATTAAGAATTATATTTTGTTCGCTTCAGCGCAGACGTTTTCCCTGTTACGCGGCATTGTAATTCATGTCGTAGTACAAGAATATAAAGTTTGGTTGACCGAAGGAAATTTTCCATAGGCGAAAGATATGATTCACCGGTAAGATAATGGCTATGACCTAATTCCTAACGGTAATTGATCGATCCATATTTTTAATGTAGCGGACAATGTCGTTTTAAGTCATTTTGGTTGAGATTTATTGAAAAATCGTGCCTTTGCATGGATTTTTTGAAGGTAGCTTTAGCATAACATGTCGAATGCCGACATAGGTGAATTGAGTCATCTGATATGATATTTTCCTACCACAGCATATTTTGAAGGAATTAAATTCTTAAAAATTTCCTAATTTCTCCATCACTTCTGGTCCTTTTCTCTGAAAAGGCGATATTTCAAACTCCCTAAGTTGCTTTTACGACCTTTTCAGTTGTTTTTTATACCATTTGGGATAGCATTGATGTTGACCAGAAAACAGAATTCGGGAATTTTAGGGAATTTGAGTCCCTTAAAAAGGCGATTCCCCCTTCCTTCAGCGAAGGAAACAATAATTCGATTTCCATTTTTCACTTGTCTGTTATTTTAAGTCAACTCGACTTGGTATAAGTCGATGTAGAAGAGTTTCAAGGATTCAAGAAAATAAATCCAACAGAAATCGGGTCGTTGTGTGGACTAACGAAATGTTTCAAGGTCACACTAGGTCAATTCTAAGGCCACACTAGAAATTTTGCGTTCATGGAGTCCACAATTATGCGGTACTCTATTTTTCTTATCCTGATTAATCCACTGATTAATCGGTGATTCACGAAAGAGAAAAGAGTGTTCGATGCGGTCATGGCTGTGTGATTTCTTATTTAAGTCAGAAGAGTTGCAAGTTGCAGATTCTGCAGCCCGACGAATTATGAGACAAAAAACTGCGACCTAAAAATGTAAAAAAAAGTTCTATAAGGATTCGTGACTTCTGCCTATTGCAGGTCTCTCAATAAATAATTAATTTAGCGCTGTCATCCATCCAGCCATTAAGTAAAATTTTATCAAATTTTTTATCTGTTCGAGGGAGACAGATAACGTTCCACTGTTGTATTTCGAATGATATTCATTCTATTACACGGTAATTTGGTCGCAACACACCACAGTCCTAAAGTTGTAAAGACCGGTGAACCAAAAGATTGTTTGATGCCGCGACTTATATTAAGTGAGATCGAATTCTTTTATTCGAAACATTGTCGACATTAGGCGAACATTAATGGGGTCAATCAACCTCACAATCTATTTCAGGTTGATTTATCGAAATAGATGGGTGAGTCAGTCTAAAATTAAAGAAAACTCAACGATTTTTAACTGACAAAATAAGAAATTTTGATGCTAGAGCGATGGTGTTGTATTTTTTCTTAGAAAATGCATGAACCCTTGCATTACTTAATACTTTTTTTAATTCTCAAAACTGGTCACCACATCGATATCGAACTAAGGCTTTCTTAACAATAATATATGTTTTCGCCGAACTGTCGTCAGACTCATGCATTAATTGAATAAATTAATTAATTGAACGAGCCAACCAACCCATCTTTCATGCACCGACTATGTATGAGGGAAAGGGTTATAAAAAGAAATGCATCGGCACAAATTTTGCATCATTCTTGATATTCTGAATTCTGATATTACAATCAATTTACACAAAAGAAACCAAACATATCGGTCATTTCTTCAATTGCAAATAGTTGGTAGGTACATAACATGAACCATTTGAAATAGCAAAAATTTTCCATTTCCGATATGCACGTGACGATCTCGTGTGCATCGAAACCGAAATCTGTTGTACGCATTTTATGGAAAAATACAAGAAAACAAACTATGTTGTCGATGAGTGTTCGATATAATAGTTTTTCAAGTGCATTACTGCATGCAAAATGGTAATTTGTATATAATTGTATAAATACGTAATGCGGTAGCTTAACCCCCCAGTGTTTATTAATTTCGTGTTGAACGAATTGATGTATATTGATTCGATATCGAATGATCCATTTAATGGTAACCGGCAATGGGTCATTCAAATTATTTTGAAGTAATTTTTCGAAGGATAATATCCAAAAATGTCAGTAGATTTCAATAAGAGAAATTTATTTTGACCAATACATAACCATGAGTCAAAATTCAATTTACAAAACTTTCCACTGCAACTATTCTTTTCACCCTCTACACACACTACAGTCATACCCCAGAAGAATGGAAAAATACCAAAAAGAGATCAGAATTTTCAAGATTCTTGTAAGAAATCAATTTGCTGTTCTAACCGTTTGCTGATCCATTTAACTTCCAGAATAATAAGAATCTTAGCAGATAATACTGTAATAGTTATTTATGTAGCAAGGTAGGCATGAAGGTATTTTTTCGCACTAGAAAAACCCGAGGCGGAACCAAGGTTGATAATACTTCGTGTGCGAAAAAATGCCGACATACCGCGGCCGATACAACAGTGAAATAATAGTATATTACTTCCGAGGTTCCAAGTTGTGTATTTGATAAATGAGTTGTTACAGCACTACCCGAAGGGGAGGGCTGTATTCTCCACTTGTCAAATAACAACTTGGAATCTCGTTAGTACAATGCTTTACGTGATTAGGCAATGTAAATGAAAATGAAACATGCCGTAACACGTAAATACCTTAAAAACGACATTAAATGGATGCATGGAAAGATGATGATTATGTCCCGGAATTGCGAAAATTGTGTTTTTAGAGATAGACAACATCGTAATACACTGAGTTGGTACGCAAAGTGAACATTAATTTATATATCAACCACCGCTAATAGTAGAATATACATCTCTGTCTAAAATGCCTTCAACCTTCGGCTCGGTACATAATCCAAATCGTCAAAATAAGCATTTTAGACAGAGGTACACACGCCACTTTATCTGCAGAGAACAGATATTTCGAGATAAACACATTTACCCTAGAAGGATAACATCGAGATTATCGTTCTAGTATAGGCAGATAAAATGTATTTTTAAAAACTACCTTATAATTGATGCATGAGTGCGATGGGAGCTGCATCCTGACTGAATGATTTTTACTAAATTTTTTTCGATAACAAATTCCAAATTTAATAAAATTGATATTTTGTTATCGGATTGGCTATCCAGTCATGTATCTTATAATCGAAGTCTCGACGTCGACATACCAATACAATGACATGGTCAAAATAAAGATGTTAGAAATTTTGAAGAATTTTTAGGAATTAAATTCTTAGAAATTTTTAAAATTCTTTCACAAATTTAGGAATATGGTTGTCACAGAAGGGATGTGGAGATGTAGACATTAATTGAGTTGCAGATTTTCTTCGATTTTTCGATCATTTCGAACATAAACAGTCGAGCGGTTGCTGCATGCATCTTCAGTTTTTATTTCTTAAGATCGTCGACCACCAACACAGTAATTTTACGACTTACAATAAATAATTCCAGGGATGTGTTATCATTATGAGTCAACGCAATTAGCGTTAGTAACGGATGTGATCGCTACAAATAAAATGCCTGTTTTCCCAATGCTCCCTGGAAAGACATGAGACATTTCATTTCGAAAAATTGATGATTGAGTTTTCACTTGGGCTTGGTTTAAGCCCCCAGTATACCATCTACCTTGTAGTCAGTCTAAAACAGGTAGATAATATACAGCAACTGCATTGTGGGAAAATATACTAGCATCATCAAAACAATGGTCTGAGCTTTCATTAATAAGTAAGTTGTAGAACATTACACGCAAAACACATGTACACACTGAAATGCGTACAAGGTCAGGTCATGCCTTACAGCATAGCACTGTCCAGTGCGTTGCTTACGGGAAAATCGTAGAAATCATTTGATTCTATAATGCAAATAGCAAAGGATTTAAACTATAGCTGATTATGCCAATTATTATCCAAGTGGGCATAAGAATCAGGAGGGAGATTGTTACAATGTAAAATGTAAATATTTTTCAACTTGAAAAACGTTTTTCCATTGATATAGATTTGAGTTTGAAATTATTTAATGGAACGGGAAAATTCACTAGAATTGTGGGTTACGTGAATAAGTATAGCTTATTTTTGGTGTGGTGGGATGGGTGAAAAATTCAGGCGATGTCAGAGGGCTCAGGGTTGTCGAAACAGTTTTTTTAGTGATAACTTCAGTAAGAGTAGTCACAAGCTTCGCTTAGAATTCTAACATTACCTCTTCTAGCTATTTTCAAGAATCCACAAGAAATTCAGAAGCTCAGATAGCTTCTGAAACTAAGAATTTTAAGAAGTTGCGAAGCTTCCAAATTTTATATATTCTATCTGAGTAAAAGCAAGCTATTTTCGTATCAATCGAATTTAATTTTGCTTTTTTAAATTGAAGTTTTCACTTTTCTGTAGCTTGATGATTGTAACAATCACCCTGACCTTTTGGATCTCACTATTCGGATAATCAGCAACATTTTAATCATGTCCCCTTTGCATGATAAAAAAAGTAGCTCTTCTCAGTTACACTCATACATTACTTAGTACCACACGTATAGATCCGAAAGTTTTGCTTTGTACAAGCTCATTAAGTAAACGCATTAGATAATGTAAATGTAATGAGCATTACCAGATGGCATACAGCCGCACTTCCTTCTGAATATTGAATGAGATTCGTGCACTTTTACTTTGAGCTAATTTATTTATGAAACGCATGAACATTGAAATGCACCAGAAAATAGTTTCTCACGCCGCTGTTCCTAATCACTCGATTATTCGACTGGACAATCCGACTTTGGAAGTCATCCTGACTAGACGTTCTGTTATTTCATTGACCGTTTGTTTTATATTAAAATGAATGAGGAAAATATTGTGAACCAGCCTGGCATGTTGGTAGAGTCTACTGTTTCGAATAAAGAAACGAAAGTCAAAAGACCGTCCAATGAAATCAAGAGGAAATGCCGAAAAGAAAGACCTAACAATGATGCTAAGACTACAATAAAAGAAACGTTCAACTTTCTTGCCTTTTTCGGCAAAGTTTTAGGATGGGAATGTACGTACGAGTGGAAAACTAATCCCAGACATTGGTTGACGACGATTGATATAGTATTCATGTGGTATCACATGATTTATTCGCAAATCGAACACTTCATGACTGGTGAATATGGCAGAATTTTCGAAATATTTGCATGTTATGGCATTTCGGTGTCGGTAATTTACATTCAGTATTGAGTTGAGGCAGTCTAAAGCATAACAGTCATTTCAGTGTGTGCTAAAGTTTTGGTGGTATTTGAAGTATTTCAGGGAAATAACGGCCCTACACAACTTTAGTGCGAGAATAATTCGTCAGGCTAGCCGCCAGATGACAGAAAAATTGCAACATTTAGAACTGTTGAAGCAGAGAATCGCTCAATTCCTGGGATTCTCGGCAGCTGTATCCACGGCAGCATATTTGTTCAATCCTGTACAGTCGGTTATCAATCGAGATAAGGGCGAAATGGTGTCGCTGTTACCTTACGAAATTTCGTTTACTGATCAGTCGACACTATCTGGCTATTTAGTAGCTAATGCTTGCATGTCAATAATGGGTGTATATGCCGTATTCATCTCGTTGTTTGTGGTCCTACATTTCATTACGATCATCTTGAATTATTCGGTGCAGGTGGACATTATCGAAGTTGATGTTAAGCAACTTGACGAATTCTGGAGGGACCACAAGAAAACGACAGTCGAACGACATCTGTTTCTTAGGAACATTTGCCAAAAATGTCAGGATAAGGATAAGTATGACCTTTGATAGTTAGAAGATATATTCCATAAAACCGTTGCTTTAACAGCTACATGCGCGAAGTGAAGAGAATTTTTGATCGCTTAATTTTCTCATTTTTTTGCGGTGCCTATTTGTCACAAGTATTGTGTCTGTATGAAGTTCAGGTGGTAAGTTTTATCAGTATGTAATGATGCACCAGAAAACGTATTGAGGCATGATCATTTGCTTGGCAGAAAAATTGGATGTCAGGATATGGCATCGCTTATGGCTTATTTACCGAAATGTTACTGTATTGCTATTTTGGGACTAAGGCCGTGTCGATCGTACGTATATAAATTACCAGGTCGATGAGTGTTATAACTCTCAATTTGTTTCGACCATCATTTAGAACGAACGACTTTGTTACGTACTAACGCAATCCAATTGGTACACTTACGACATCTACTCGCAGAAGATATTTTTGCATTTATTAATCTCTTGCATGAATGCCAAAGAATTGTGGATTGGACCACTAGCACCGTTATCGTTCTTTACAGGAATCCAGGTACAAAGCCAAAATCTGAATTTGATTTTCGTTCGTTGCGATTAATGTGCAGCGACGGTAATGTTTCTTTAACTCGCAGATTGTTAAAAACATTTACACGTACTATGCGTTTTTGGCGGAAGCTGCTTAGTCTATGCGGAACAGACATTGTTTGGAGTAAAGTTTAATATTCTGTCAATATTCTGTAGGCACAGTAGTTTATTTGGCGAGGGCGATCAACAAGCACAGTATTGCTTTACTTTCCGGTTAGACGATTAAAATGACCGGAAGTAGAAAATTGGTTACTGCAAGAATTGAGATAACGTATAGCAAATGGTCTCTGCCACACTGTTCTTAGATTGATTGATTGCATCTATCGATGCGTTGCACTTAAGAATAACAGTTCAAAAACACTATATCTCATCAGACCATGGTGACAATGACAAGAAAAATAAATTCAAGCTTTGTTGGCAAATATTCTTTAGGTCCTGCGAAAGTTGACCATTACATAGCAATTTGGTCCCTGCGAAAATGATCAATTACTGAAGGATTAGTTTCGGTTAATTTTTTTTCATTTTCCTGTGTAGAAATCAACTTTCGGATAGGACAGGTAGTTAACCACAAATTGGATGCTACCAGGGGCTATTTAGTTGAATTAATTCGCCGAAATTCGCCAAAATTCGTCGAAATTCGCCGAAATTCTCCCAAATTAAAAAATTCAAATTTTGATAATTTTCTTCCAAATTTATGTTTGTTGAAATATTTTGCTAGTTTTGTGATATAGCATAACAAAAATATGCAAGAATCTACCAAATTCACAAATATATGTAAAATTCACAAAATTAGGACATTTTTCATCGTTTGGCCAAAAAAAACCATCATGGCTTCCCGGTTAAAAATAGATTTTTAGAATGTCTTGGGAAAAAATATGTAACTTAGTTCTACGATTCTTTGAAATTTCTTAAAATCATGTATAAATTCACAAAAAATCGCCAAAATTCGTCGAAATTCGCCAAAATTCGTCAAATTCGCCAAATTCGCCAAAATTCGCTAAAAATTCAACTAAATAGCCCCTGGATGCTACTGCGTCCTTCATTACTTCGGAAACAACTTTCTGATACTCATAAACTCACTCTTGTGTTTTTGAGCAACTTGCTTCGGAGGGATTCTTTTGGAAAACAGCCTACCGAAATCGGACGTATTTTCCAGTGAACTTTTTTATATGTGCGCCTAGAAAGCTATTCGACCCTAGAAGCCAAAACCACGTTCAAAAAAGTTCTTCGAAGTTTGTGTGGCTGGTGAAAGGTGATCAAAAACCAAAAACTTGCACTTTTCTTACAAAAATTTCTCCAGTTACACGAGCCGTACAGGGTCGTGTGGGGTGTCATTAGAAAGGTAATCACATGTACTATTGCGCCGAATAGGGACTTATTGTGTTTAAAATTCATCGACACTGAAATATGTGCAGTTTAAGTTTTCAACCGAAGACTTACTCTGTTCTTACTGAAATTTCTCGAGGTACACAAAACGTACATGGTCGTGTAGGGTGTCATTTGACAGGTAATTTAATGTGCTTTTGGGCCAAATAGGGTCTTCTGTAGTTTGGATGCATCTACGATAAAAAAGAAGTTGAAACATTTAGATGTACATATTTCATCGTAGATGCATCCAAACCACATAATACCCTATTTGGCCCAAAAGCACATTAAATTATTTTTCAAACGACCGTGTACGTTTTGTGTACCTCGAGATTCAGTAAGAATAGTGTAAGTCTTCAGTTGAAAACTTCAACTGCACATATTTCAGTGTCAATGAATTTTACACACAACAAGTCCCCACTCGGCTCAATAGTATATGTGATTCCCTTTCTAATGACACCCCACACGACCCTGTACGGCTCGCGTAACTGGAGAATTTTTTGTAAGAAAAATGCAAGTTTTCGGTTTTTGATCACCTTTCACCAGCCACACAAACTTCGAAGAATTTTTTTGAAAGTGGTTTTGCCTTCTAGGGTCAAATACTTTTCTAGCCACATATAAAAAAAAGTCCACTGGAAAATGCGTCCGATTTCGGTAGGCTGTTTTTCAAAAGAATCCCTCTCGGCAACTGTTTTTCCGACAAGTGTGGCTGTTAAACTCGCTCTCGGCTCGGATATACAATCTCGACACTTATAGAAAAGACAGTTAAAGAAGCTTGTTACTCAAAAGCACACTTTTGTGATTTTGCTTTTATCACAAAATTAATAACTCACGTAATGAATTACTTTCGCAGCATCCATTATAACCTACTAATAATAGAGTTTTCAAAAAATATAGTAAATTTTACTTCTTTGCTGTACAAATAAAATAACATTCAACACAGAAAAATTGTAACGAATTATTACCAACCGATGGTCCATCAGACTCATTTGATTCACAGTGCGAATTTCACACGATTATGGAGTAAGGATGCTAAATTAATTGAAATCTTTCTTTTTGTACAGTGTCAATGTGAAGTACTAAATGTGTTCTTGTAACTCTTATAACTGAGATTTAAAAGGCATCGGTGCATACATTAGGGCGATTTTTAAATACTGGATTTTAGTTTACTTTTGATAATATCTTTCCATCAGAATCCTTTTTATAAAATGTACGACCGCAATTCCGACCACGAATGTGGTAGCTTTCAAAACAAAATGGATTTGGTTGTAGCAGTTTCACCGGCTCCGAGAAACGTGATCAGTTTATGAAAAGTTTGTTATCTTATAGCAAAAGCAACCAATATTTGCAAATTGCTGCTTAAGTTACAATGCACATCGTGTGTCTAGAAAGCATTTATCACCGAGTTGCATACAACGTTTTTCTCAATAAAGCCAACGAAAGTTTTGATTTTCGCCACTGAGTTGGGTAGACAACTATTTTTCAACAAGCTAAAGAAATTGGAAAGCTGCTTCGCAAGCAAACAATGAATTTACAAAAATAATAAAATTTTGACTTCTGTCGATCTTTGTGTGTAACCAATCGTTACTAGCCGCGCTTTTATCACAAATTGATTATCTTACTTATTCGATAAGAAGGCTACAAGAACCGAACCAACCAAATATAATTATCTGTGAAGACGCGAATCGTCGCAGTACCAAAATAACTTTCGAATCGCTGATTTTGTGCCAGCTGCTATCGCGAACGTTGTTTTTTTAAAGCGCATTATGATGATACTGTTCTACTCAGTTCTTGTGTTGATTGTGGCGATCGACAGCATCAACAGTCAAACTTTCAACAATCCCATTTCTGATATTAATTGGCCTGATCCCTATGCTTACCTTCACACAGACGGTTTTTACTATATGCCGCGATCGGAAAATAATGGACTGGTCCTTTACCGAACTCGAACGCTTTCCAACTGGAGAAATGCACAGCAAAGCCGTATTTACACAGCTGGACCCGGACTTGGTGCTGTATGGGCGCCCGAAATCCATTACATTCATGGTGAATTTTACATATACGTTGCAATGGAAACTGATGGACTCAACGAGAATCATCGGATGTACGTGTTAAAAGCCAACAATGCCAACGATCCTATGGGACAATGGTCCACTGCTCACAGGTAGAAGAAAATTTATTTTGATTGGAATGATTCGACGACGTTTGCTAACCCATTTCAGAATGTATATACCAGCCGAAGACTATTGGGCCATCGACGGTACAGTTTTAGAATATGGCAACGGCAAATTGTATTTTATTTGGTCAGGTTGGCCGCAAATTAATTCTGGATTCCCTCAGTACCTGTACATAGCAGAAATGTGTGATCCGATGACTGTGTGTGGACGTCGAGTTCTGATCAAACGAGTTGATTTCCCTTGGGAAAGAATCGGAGCCGATTTGATTGAAGGCCCACAAATTCTGCATAATGCTGGTCGCGTGTTTTTGGTTTATTCAGCATCAGGAAGCTGGACACCTGACTACATTTTAGGGTTTATGGGAATTGATAATTTAGCCGATCCACTGAACTATGACAACTGGTGGCGTCATGACCGACCGGTGTTTTGGAGGCACGACGAAGAAAATGTGTACGGGGTTGGGCATGCATCATTGACAACATCTCCAGGTATATTGAGTTAAAAAATTGAAAACATTTTCCCAAAAATAGTCACTGATGTACTGATGTACTGATGCCTTTGATAATGCTTGGCAATGTGTCGCGATATATCCTTCATCGAATTGTCCGATTTCTGGATATTCTGAATCATGACGCCTCTACTTACAGATAAAAGGGAACCCTGGATAGTTTATCATGCAATGTCGAATCCGAATGCTGGATGGGAAGGAAGGACGGCTCGAGCACAGAAATTCGGTTGGAATCCAGACAATTCTCCCGACTTTGGGCGTCCTCGAGGATTTCATATTTCATTGCCAGTACCTAGTGGAACGCAGACAGTTCATTCTAACTGCACAATAAACTGAGATACGTTTTATTTATTTTATTTTATTTTATCTGTTTAATGATCAACAAACAGGCCAAAGCCCAATAATATGTCAATCAGCAAATTACAAAAATGGAAAACTTTAGGAAAAATCATAAACCAAAAGCATAGCAAAACGTTAACAATGTCAACAACCATCACTATAATCAAAATCAAAAAGCGAAATGATCCTTGACTAGGCTCTTAAAACAGAAAACCTGTCATCCATTAAGTTTAATCGTGAGAAATATACGTCGTGGTGCTCTTGCAGGCGATAAATAGGACAATTTCTCTGTACATTAGTCTTGAATTTTGGAAGGTAAAACAAAGTCTTTTGCCGTGTGGATGTAGAACGTCGATCAAACTTAAGATGATGATAAAGTTGAGAATCGATACGATGATGGATCAGTTTGAACAGAGTGAGTTCGTCATTTTTCAACCGTCGTGACTCCAACGAGTGTAACTTCAGAAACTTTAGCCTTTTGTCGTATGATTGTTTCTCCATGTTGAATTTGTAGAAAAACATCCTTGAGAATTTCCTCTGAACACGTTCAATTTGATCGATTGCATTGAGATAGAACGGACTCCAGACCGACGAGCAATATTCAAACCTGTTTCGGACGAGAGAGTTGTAAAGAATCATCATGCTTGTTTGGTTAGAAAAATATCTTCCACAGCAAAAAATGAAACCTATCAGACGATATGCCTTCCTTGTTACCAAATCGACATGCTCATTGAATGACAGTTTATCGTCAATTGTAACTCCGAGCTCCATACAAAATTTTACACTGTAAAAAGAGTGGGGATAAAATTTCATACAAAAAGTACTCTATTTGGCAGCTGTCATAAATAGAACTTTTGCTTGAAGTTCGTTGATAAACCGTAAGAGCGGCGGATTCGTGATTGAAAATATATGAAATTGTCTCACGAATTCGCCTCTCTAAGGTTTTATGCGTTGTACGGTAGTGAGGAACACGAACTTTTTGACTTTTCTCCTACTGCTTTAAGAGGCACCGGTACTTTGCCGAAAAGCATACATTAGGGCGATTTTTAAATACTGGATTTTAGTTTACTTTTGATGATATCTTTCCACCAGAATCCTTTTTGAAAAATTTACGACCGCAATTCCGACCACGAATGTGTTAGCTTTCAACAGAAAATAGATTTGGTTGCAGCAATTTGACCAGCTCTGAGAACAATGAGCAGTTTATGTAAATTTCATTAAACTGCTCACTTTTCTCAGAGCTGGTCAAACGACTAAAACCAAAACTATTTTCTGTTGAAAGCTAACACATTCGTGGTCGGAATTGCGGTCGCACATTTTTCAAAAAGGATTCTGATGAAAAGATATTAACAAAAATGAAATACGAAACACGCAAATGTAGGCTACAATTTTAGCTAGGTGCCGGTGCCTCTTAAAGTATTTTATTCATAATTCATAAGCGTACATACGAGTTCAACGAGCTATCACACGTTAAATTTCAAAATTTGTAAGAAGAAACGGATTTTCATACGTTTTGAAATCGATGAATTACCAACCTTTGACTCGTTGGATTTGGCTGAAATTTTCATAAAATTCAATAAGTTCGGAGCTATGTGTTGGGAGCAAAGTTTCCGAGTTGTTTCTAGTGAACTAAATTGTAGTAACCCGACTCTAGTAGTCTAAATGAATTTACATTATAATAAATTTTCACTTCTGTTAAACCATTCAAACGAACAAGTCTACACTCTCAATTGTCCTGATAAGAACTTTATTCCAAGTGGAATCCAATCCTCCAATACTATGAGCGTTTTAAGCTATTGATCTATGTGGCAGATGTTCATAAAGCCGAATAATCTGCCACTGTGTGACGTATCTTCTTATATCAGCTCTTTTGTAAGTGGATAGAAAGACTTGCGTCACAATTTCACTGTAAGTGGTTTTTGAGTTTCCAATATGTCGCACGTTTTCCGGAGACAATTTTTATATTCTTTAACTGTACCGAGAAATGGTAGGCGATCAGCCTTTGATTCGTTCGATTTTATAAAATAAATCAAGCAATTAACCCGTCTACAGCAAGAAATCGCTTTGAAATTGTCTTTGAAATTTCCCACCAAAATCTATTTTCTCTCTTCTGCGTTTTCTGATAGATCTCTTTTGTGACATAAAACGCACCCATTCCGCACATCGCACACACTCACATTACGAGTGTCACATTGTCGCGACATTTTCCTTTCAAAGAAAAATTATTGATTGCGCGGTGCTCGGTCGCCATTAGTTTTATTAAAAATTTAGTTTTGGATTGTAACAAATTTATCGAATATAAAGTGAAAAGTTTAGTGTGTGAATGTCTAGTACATGTTAACTATACGGAATAACATTTATTTGAAGTTGTTTTGTTCGAATAGCCGGCTTGATACAATAAAATATAGGAATCGTTCGGTGTCAGATCAAGCTTCGCCTTTTTGCTCATTTTCCAAACTTGAATAATTGACGTGCAGACGAAATAAGTTTGTTGCCGGACCAGTCACATTGAACCGATTTTGTCTGTTTATAACTAAATTAGCAAAATGGAAAACGGAGGCGTTCAAACTCCGTCAGTAATTCCATCGTCTGGTCCACCGATGCGTGGTGGTTATCGCGGTAGTAGAGGCGGCGGTCCAATGATGCGTGGTGGATATGAACGTGGAGGGTGAGTTATTGCTAATCACTTGCACATAATTAGTCCGGTGCATCGTGTTTATTTCTACCATTTTAGTTACCGAGGTCGTGGTATGATGCGTGGTGGACCAATGGGAATGCGTGGCGGTTTCCATCCGGGTATGAGAGGTCGAGGTATATTACGAGGCATTCCACCAAGAGGTATGGGCTTTCAGAGTGGGTTCCATCATCGTGGTGGTCCACCAAGAGGCTCAATGAATGGCAGAGGAAGACCGCCAATGTATAACAATCAAGGTTATCATAATCAACAAGGCTATCCGCCTCCGAATCATAATTCAGCTCCACCGCAGCAGTCACAATCCTCTTCACAGGCTGATTCAATTTCAACGACACCGACAACCTCGTCTTCGCCAATAACGTCTACCGCTGCGACTGTATCACAGACGACGTCAACAACCACTCCACCGACGAACGGTGTATCAAGTGGAACACCACAAAGTGTTAGTTCATCTGGAATGCCACCGTCACGAGGCACTCTAAGAGGAAGAGGTGCACCTGGAATGAGTCGTGGTGGACGCGGCGGAAGTTACACACCAAATATCAATGTGAGTGGCAATGATATGCAATCATCCGGACCGCAACCACCGAAACCATATCGCGGTGGTCCACCGAGAGGCGGACGTGGAAGCTACAATCCCGGAATGCCTCGGCCTCCGCCAGTTATTCAACCTGGAATGACACAAGGTGCACCAGTGCCAGCATTGAAAAGAGGACCACCAATGGGCCCACCGATGGGACCGAAACGTGGCCGATACGAACAAGGACCACCAACTCGTCCATATGCGCCAAAGTATCCGTCGTATAGCCAGCAACAAGTTCCCACGCATCCGCCACAGCACAACAGCTATCATAATCCATCACAGCCGCAAAGGTATCGATCCGTTGCAACCTTTCAATTGCACACATTCGTGACGCTTAACGATTTGAAATTGATTTCAGTTATTACAATCACCATTCTGGCTACGAACAACCACCAGCCGATCAATATGCGCAAAGCAGTTATAGTGCTCCGCCGCCATCAACCGGATATGCTTCGAATGGATATTCTCAGAGTAGTTACGGCCAAGCACCGCCGCCTTCAAGCTACACTCCGAGTACCGATTACGATAGCAGTCAATATTCACAGGATTATAAGTAAGTGGCAGCCGAGTTAAATTCAAATTTAATTTTTTTCATGTTGTCCCCAAAGAATGAGATTTCAATCAACCATGAGCATAGCCCCAACAATCACATTTATTTTTATCGAGATTTGCAAATTAGCGCCGTGCCATATCATTCTGATTCATGTGATTTCGCAACAAATTGACAACAAACTATTTGGTGTTAACCAATTGAATTATAAAGCAAATGTGTTTGGGGGCGAGATAAGTAGCCATTCAATTGTCTAACATTTGTCTTGCGGTTTACGAGCGGAATATTTCTTTAGAATATTATGTATGGTGATGATGATGATACATGCTTGAACGGATATTGCAATTAAATGTAGTTGGATGAGATTTCTTTGGATGTCTTCCTAGTTGTCTAGCTCATTCAAAATATTTTTTGAGTCAGACAATTCAGTAGACTGCGCAAACAAACGTTTAATGATTTTTGCATGCTAATAACTCTTCATGAAAAATAGATACGAAAAAAAGATTTCCAAAGTTTCGAGTTAAGTGGACGCAGCAATTATTTGCTAACATACCCGATACCCTACGTACCAGTAAGAAATTGTAGCTCTCATATCATAAATCCGAGAAATCTATAACGAGCAGTAAGACATGTTAATGTACCAACAAATCGTCTCCAACTACGTACGTTGTTTTCAGTATCGCAAAAATATTTTTTGCGACAATCGCAAAAGTAAACTTTTGAAGTGAAACGACAATTAAACTGCGTTTCGAACATTTACTGATGTTGCTTTCCGTTTCTATGATTTCTCTCATTTCGTATGCTATTTCACATGACAAACGAGATAAATCAGAGAAACCAAGAAGCTGAAATCAAATGTTATTTTCTGTTAGATCTAATTCCAATGCAATCATCAAAAACATGAAAAAACAAGTGAACAGGCTGTCAAAACGACAGTTACATTGGAGTACGTTGTCTTTTTTAGATAAAATAGCCAAAAATGATTTAGCAGTTTAGGAATTTAAGAGAATTTTTAAGTGTTCAATTTCCTTAAAATAGGCTCTGATTCATGCACCTTCATCTCGACTTAAATTTTTACGAGGTGTGTCTATGCCCACACAACATCTTAGGGCTGTTTTATTGTTAATATTGTTAATATTGTGTGCCAAAGTATATAAAGGTAATGCAAACCCTCAGCGGATGAGAGAAATTGCGGATTCTGACTTTTAGGTCAATTCATTTCTGTTTTATTTCCATCATCATATATTCATCTGACTAATATTGTTGCACATGCTAATTGGAATGGAATTGAATCCACCTCACCACTAGCTGCAACTTGACGCAAACAAATTCAATATGATGCAACCTAACGATGCTAAATTCACCTGAAAGTGATATTTAGTAATATTCTCAACAATAACATTTCAATAAATTATAAAGTCACAGCTCTGTTGACAATATAATGAGGAAATGAGGTTTAGACATTTTATGCAGTCAAGGTTTGAATATATTGATCGCTTGTATATGCCCGAGATGTTACTTCTTTCATCCAGTTAAAATGGTATTGCCTTTGGAGGCGTGAAGCTCTCGTCCTTTCGAAGTTTTCATTTCCACCCAGGGTGTTAAAGTTCCGTAAAATTGCCCTTTCAGTTTCAGTTTCAGATCAGATCAAGTAATGACTTTCAGATCAGTTTCAGGTAAACCTGAAATTCGTTACGGCTCTGTATTTTATCCTTCGTTGTATAAGAAATAGGATTTCCCTTCAAATTTGCTTACACCTTTTTTATCGATACCGAAGCAGTATATTGGACAAAAAATGCTAGATTAACACCTCAAGCGATTTTTGACAGTCAGCGAAATAAATCTGAAATTTTAAAGATGAAGGCAACCTAGCTAACCTAGCCATGGAAGACTGCGTACATCGAATTTTCTCGTTGAACAACAAAATTCGCTATTAATCTCGCATTCTTCTTCTACCTATCAGTCTAAATATATTCATTGGACCAAACTTTATTCTCGTATTGCCTGGCGGAAAAAAATTATTAAGAAAACTTCCAGCCCCAGGAAGAATTTAGTTACCGTCTTCTCGACAACAACCTTCATTTCCAAACTCATCTTTCACGCACATGTGACTGCCCTGTCATCTCGAAATCCACTAACAAAATGAATTTATTCCCAGTTCATCGGGCTATGCGCAACCAGACACACGTTATCCGCAAAGTTACACCCAAGACTATAACTCACAACAATATCCAAGCACGGCCGATTACAGTCAGGCGCCACCGGACTATTCGCAACCGGCCGCTCAATACGACAGCCGATCGTATGGTTATGGTGAGTACCGTTATTAAATTTATATCATTTTCCATTCGTGCATTCTTAGATGAATTGAAACGTAAAATCGTAGAAAATTGAATTTGAAGTTAACTAAAAAAAAATTAATTGAAAAAAAAACAAAAATAAAAAATTAAACAAACCAAACAAGCAGAGTAGTTAATTCTAATTTAGTTTAAATAAAAAACATTTACCATAAAACACAGAAACCAACTCGAACATTTTTTTATAGACGCGAATGCCTATTCACAAGGTTATGCAAAGACAGATGCATACCAAAGTCATGCTGGTTATTATTGAAAAAAATACAAAGAAAATTGAATAAACTGAAAAAAAACATTTAATAAAAATCAATGATGCACTAAATAAGATAAATAATTGATGGATGACCCAATAAAAAAGGAAAAAAAATGCGAAAAAAACATTAAGAAAATGTTAACACGGAAAATGTTTAATAAAAAAAAATATTTACTAAAGTCCATTGACTTATATCACAAGAATAGAAATGTCATGCAACCCCGAACACCCCGAACGGATGCTAACAAATGAAAAACAAACCGTACGCTAAGTTGAAAGTTTAACAAGAAAGAAAAAAATAAAAACACAAAAAACATACTAGAGCCTCATCATCTGATCGCAAACTATAATTAAAAGACCGACCACCGCAAATTATAGGAAAATAAATCAATAAAATGAGCTCCCCCTGATATGGATTGGATACATTTTACAGAGTGAAATAACTTAACAGATTTTTCTCAGTCAACAGATATATTCATTAATCATCAAATTATTGTAATGTGAAAAAATAAATTTAAAAAAATTTCTTTTTGCTAAAAATAAAAATAAAAAACAAAATAAAATCAACCGAAAAACCCGTAGATTTTAGTTTTTATCATTGTTTCTCCATATTATTCATTTTCGAAGTGATTTAGATTTTTTTTTACTTCAAGCATTTGATTTCCATCTTTTAATTTTGACTTTTTTCTGACATTTTTTTTTATTATTAAATTCAAACGTAAATGCAAAAAATCGTAATTATTATTGTAATATGTGTGTTCGATAAACCAATATCGTGGGATAAATAAATAAAATAAAAAAAAAACAAAAAAAAATTAAACAAAAAAAAAAAACAAAATCTTTTATTGTCTCAACTATAATACACTGTTTTATAAACAGAGCCAAATCGTTGGAAAATTAATCAGAAAATAATGAAAAACTTCTATGAAACAACATGTGCCGGATATGCACTTTTGTGATAACAAAGTTTCGAAATTTAAACTTTGACATTATGACGAAAGTTAATCTCGCAAAAATATAAACTGAAAATCCTCGTTCATTTAATAAATATGACATATACAATCAAACAGAAAGAAAAAGTTTTTTATTCAGAGTATTGAAAAATTAAGGAAATGTTTGACAAAACGACTGGATTTATTTCAATTGTTTTTATGGGTTCAAAAATTGATTAACAATAAATCTTAAGTTAATTTTACACATCCAACTAAGACACTAAGAGTAACAATAAAAAGACGATAATTAATCGCAAAGCCAGCCATCCATTTTTTTTTGATAATGCCATTCAATGGAATTTTCAACTATTGATTAAGCTCGGAATGAGAATTAGTTCAAACCTGACATGACAGGCAAACCCGAAAGATTTATATAAAAATGTGAAGTTATCTCTGAGATTTTTTAATGGAACCGAATTCAGGTCAGGACAGGGCCTTTTTCGAAAAGACCTGGCGTAACTTAAGCTTTCAGGTCAGACGTTTTTTTTTGACATCGGCTGACTTATCCTGAGCTTTACTATAACTCACAGTCTGTGAGAGAGCTATGTTATATGTTAAATAAGATTCAGTTTAAATGCCAACCAGTTACTTCAAAATGTTTTCCAACTGGTCCAGTCATACAATCACACTGCTTATACGTGCTGATCCACTACTACCAACGTGAGTGTGATTATAAACCAGTATAAAGATGTGATTGGACCAGCTAGAAAACAAACTGAGTCAAGCTTAGACACAATTTTGGTTAACATGAACTGTATCTTTTGATTGAGTATGGTTGGTTGGTTTTATTGACGAGCAAACTCCGTATTAAAATTTATTGAATATAATTTGTCTTTGATAAAGATTGCAGTGTGATTACGCTCGTTCCTGTTTAGTTTCAATTTAATTTTTGATGATTACTTTTCGAATAATCAGAATCGTTACAGGTCGAAAAGGTTTGAAATTTTATGTAAAGAACAATGGTAACAGGTGGTCGAAAAATCCTAAAAAGAATTGATCGACCTAAATAAATTGGTAATTGATCAAAAGAGTAAATAATGATGATCTGGATGGTTTAAATATGTCGACTAAATTACGGTTTACTGCTAACCTCAACTAAATTGAATTGCAATTTTGTCGATATTGGTTCATTATAATCTGGCGCAGTAAAAGCTTGCTTAAATTTCGGACTTAGATTTTAAATTATTCCAATTTAAAATTTACATTTTGAAAGATAATGAAAAAAAAAAAGTTTTGTTGAAGTGCCTAAGCTTAACCGTATGTTAAAACTTATAACCGGAACAAATATTTCAAACAAAAAAGTCGAAAACTTTGGCAAGGTCAAAAATGAATTTGAAAGTAAATTTACGATAATATTAATGACATAGAGAGACAGAATTCCTTTTCGGAATGAGATCAGTCTATGTAAACTACAGTTAACCTCAATTAAATTTGTAACACAATCTGCTTCAGCTGGTCCACTCATACAACCTCATTGTCTTATATCTTATACATGTTTGTTTATAATGTTTTACGTCTACCACGCGCACGTTAAACTGATAAACTCTTGTAAGGCGTTGTGGTTTTAAGAGTGGACCAGCTGAGGAATATTGCGCCACAAATTTTATTGGCTTTAACTGTATACAATTCGTCTAATTTTTTCTTTTGTAAACATCAGACAGCATTTTTTTTATCGCAATAAACAGTACAGAAATTAAAGAATATGAAGAAATTGAATTGCTCATTTCAAAACGCTAATATTTGCAATTAATATTACACGAAACAAGCCGATTAAATTCAATTTTTTACCCTATCCGGTGTGATTAA
Organism: Bradysia coprophila; assembly: GCF_014529535.1. NCBI lineage: Eukaryota > Metazoa > Arthropoda > Insecta > Diptera > Sciaridae > Bradysia > Bradysia coprophila. The sequence goes on along the minus strand of NW_023503493.1, from coordinate 12,324,154 downwards.
TCGTCAACTCGTGGAAAATAAATGTACCTTGCAGACCATCGTACAGCATTTCTCTTAAAATAAATAATATTTGCAGGTTGAACTGTTCGTCGTGTCTAGGCCTTTTATTTTACTATGTTGGATGAGCTTAGAGTGCATTGATCTAAAGTAGTGAATCTCTTACTATAAAATAGTCTAGTAACACACTTCACACTGGAAGTACCTACTTCGCTCTCGGTGCACAAACAAATTGCTTTTTGGACTGTACTCAAGATTTCTCTCAACAAATTCTAGATTTACTAAAATTGAAGAATTTTTAAGAAAAAGAATTCTAGAAAATGGGCTCTGGTTGATGGGTTTGTTTTCGAGAATACGAAGTTTCAAGAATTCAAAATCGTAAAAATAAGCTCAGTGGTATGCTATTTAAATGTACTTCATTTTATTAACGGAGGCTTTCCGTAGTAGATAATATAGCTAATTTGTAATTCACAGTGGACTCTTCAAGTTGATAAAGATTGAGTTACGACCAGACTCATCATTTTAAATTTTCTACTTTCCACAAGGAACACATTAAAAATCGATGGAAAATTAAGGCCGAGTGAATGAATTCAAATAATTAATTAAAATGCTATATGCGCTCTACTGAACCTTTAATAATTAACAGAAAAAACAAATGGTTTTGATTGAATGTACATTTACGAGCAGTTACCTTTGAGCGAAATATAATTTTATGAAAAATATTAGTTGGAAAACGTAAGTGATATAACGTGGTCAATGATGATGATGATGACATTGAATAAGAGAATCGAAACAAATACAAAAAAAAAATGATTAATTTTCCAACGTGTTCATACCCTAGTCACAATTTGAACAGAATTATGTTTTGAAATTTTTAAACAAATTTTGAACAAAAATTTATTTTTTTCACACATTTTTATATGGAATAACGCAAAGAAAATGGTAAGCATAAAAAATAGATGTGGATCAAGAATTGAAACAATAAAGAAAAGAAATGCAAACAATATAGACAATGGCGTGGATTTTTTTCTTCTTCAAACAGTCCACACGTTGTCGTTATTGGAATGAAAAAAAAAGTTTTCAGAATTTCTTTTAGCTCATAAGACATTAAATAAATTTTTACCAGATTAATTTCAGCAAAAAAAAATAAATTTACCAATGAAACTGATCGATAGATCGTTACGAAGATCGTAAGTGTATTTCTTATTTGACATTTTATTTATAGATTCTAAGTTGATGTAATTGAAACGTTACAGCGAATGATAAGTTCAATAAATTCGTTTAAGTGTTGTTAGTTCTCTGCTATCCGGGTACTATTGTTTTCAGCATGATTTTTATCATAAATATAGAAAGAATTGAGAAAAGAAAGGAGCACAAATATTCTGCTTATAAGCTCAAAGTAATTGACAGTATAACAACATGCGATGTAAAGTGTTAAATCGAATTATGGTTTCAATTATGCTAAGAGATAGACCGAAATGCAACAATAATAATTGTTCATAAAATTGAACAAAGTAAATATTAAAAATATTTTTGTTAAAATCAATGCAGTGCCAAATTAACAAATTATTTTCTCTGAAGAAATCGAAAACAATGAATTATAGTGAGAACTTAAAGAATGCTCAGTACACTTAAATAATGTTAAATTTGTTCCGAATTTACAGCGAGTGGTTTGAAATGACTCATATCAAACCACTTTCTGTAAAATGCTGGGTATATACACTACGAGTAGCACACCCGCATAAGTTCATATTAAGGTTGAAACACATAATAACCAGACGATTTCAATTTACAACGTATTTGAGATTCCTTACAGGGAAATTTGTTCAGGTGTTTTACAGCGATTCCCCTGTATAACTTTTGTTTGAGGACCAACGGAAAAACAGCTGCAGAAAATCCATGTCTTTTCTCTGACAGAAAAAGATTCAAAAAAAGAGATTTAGAAGGGTATGGTGAAAATAACTCCCACACTGATATTATATGGAACGTGTACAACAAAATTAAACATTTTGCTGCTGACAACTACTTATTAAATGGACAAATGTCAAAATATTAAAATAAAATTTAGACAAAAAAAATAAAAGGCAAATGTCATTCATTTCGATACTAGTGCGGAAAATTTTGTCAAATTATAAGTGTCACCATAGATTTTGATAACTACTCGGAAATTTTTGTATTATCGACATTACCTACCAACATTACAATCTGTCTTATGGTCTGCCGTAATTTTCGTATTAAAAAACTCCCAAAAATAAAACAAAAGTCAGCATAGATAGAGATGAAGCGGTATGAAAGTTTAATTTCATTCCGCTTATGATTCGCTAGACTTGTAGTAGTACTTGTACTAGTCACTTGCGGTTAATTGTCTCCTTGCCTCTGTCACAATGAGACCTGATGAGATGTTGGCAAAAAAAAATGTTTTTTTTTATTACAATGGCTCACAGACCGCAAGAGTGGTAAAAACCATTTCGCTTGTTTTAAAACAAAAGAAGTATTTTGTTTTATTTATCTGAGTTGTTTCTCATGCCCACTGTAGTTCCAATCGAAAAATGTATTTTATTCGTAAGTTACGAATCGTAACCTTTTCAGTTTGGTTGCGATTCAACAGATAATATTCATATCTTCTTGATTCGGCCGGGACTGCTAGTTTCGCACACGTTAAACTCTATTCCCCTTGCTCAGAAATCGGAAGTTTAAATTTCTCTGTATCAGAGTTAAGAAAAATGAAATTTCCGTGCGAATTGACGATAGAAGTCAGGCACGGCCATACTCTGAATTCAATTGATTCACAAAGAGGTTTTTATACAATAATTTTTAATTTTGCAATTTTCGCAAATAAGGTGTACGTAACCCCCGATGGGCTTTTTCGAGCCAGTTCGGTCCTGTTAGAAGTTGTAACTTTTGTAAAAATAAAAATAAAAACGAAAATGATAATAGACAAACAAGACAACATACAGAGCAAAAGTAACAGAGCCACACATCATTAAATAAACAAGTACTTTGGTCACCAAAAAAAAAAAAGTAAAGAAAATCTATTCGCTGAAGTTGTTAGATTAGACAAATATAAAATTATGGAAAGGATCTCGGAAGAATCAAGGAATCTATCAGTTATTGGTTCATGTAGAATATGTAAACGTACCATGATGGAAAGAGTCCAATTAATTCATATACCAAGAAAGTCAAGTGTCTTGATTTTTTTTGTGCTAAATATTTTATCCGAGATGAAGAACTTCATAAGCTTTTAATAATGAAATAAGTTAGTAAAACTATACTTCGCTGTCAATTTTATTCTCTTCCAACTTCTTTTCCTTAGTTTTAAGGAGGTTTAATTTTCCACTTGTGCTCAATTATAGCTAATAAATGCAGCGTAAGCAGTATTAACGTTTTATCATAAATTAATCATCATCTCCCTTCTTTAATTCCTTTTCCGAACGAAAACTTTTTTCACTTCACTTTTATAATTGGATAATAAATTTGAAAAAACAAAAAAATTCATTATTCCGTTTAATTGCCGCCATTGAAAGCCCTTTTAGTTATCTTCGCCGACTTATTGGAAATTAACATGCAAAGCAAACGAAATATACGAATAATAAATACATAAAGGCAAATAAACAATAAACTCATACGGTCGTACGCCCGCAACGGTTATTGCCGTTTCGTTAGATTGAAAAAAAAAATATTTTACAAGAAAAATAAGTTTGAGACAAACAAACAAAGTTTTTAATTGCTTTGAAAGAGATTTTGGAACAAAGGAGAGTGTATCGATAACAATGACAATGTCTTGGATTGAATACGTAAATCGAATATGCAACAAATAAATTACTAAGCATCGACTGACGACTTTTGCTGTCTAGTTATTTTCATGAGATTAATTTCACCAAATTAATTCTTTCGAAATCATAAATTAATTCAATTAGATTTTGACACAGAATTGCATAGTCTACGATCTAATTTTTCTTTATGATAGAGAACTAATTTTGAATACACAACGTTGAAGGAATGTCGTAGACATACAGTCTAGTCACAAAATTATTTCCATTTAAAATACTGTCGGTGAAATGAACTTGTCTGATGCTGCGGAAACAACAGAATATATTGTCTGGATGATTGTTATCGATCAGGCAAAAAAGAAAAGAAAATTGTTTTAAGAAAAAAAACGGTGACGCTGCAAGTTTTGTGAGCGTGTAACACCAGTGAGCACAAAAGCAGCAAATTATTTTTTCCGAATTTTAATTACATTTTCCGGCGCAAAATATTGTGGGTTACGTTCTTGTTCGGACACGTTTATTTTGACTAGTATGGGAAGTTTTTGACGAATGTAATTGCCAAATAGCTGTAATAAATCTAGTCAAAATAACAATGTCCAAACAAATCCGCAATTTAGTTTACTCACCAAAGCCCACAGAAGTGAATTTTACCACCAATGTAATTAGGCAATGACTCACTTCAGTGGGGTTCTCACCAGTGTGTCATTAAGTAACAAGCTTTGAAAAAGTGTTACATTTACAAGTATAGAGCTTGCATATACGAGTCGAAGTCGATATATAAAACTACACCTATCAAAATAAGCAAGTTGCTTGAGAGTTCGCCTCATATCACAAAATAGAAATCGAATTAATGAATTACTTCCCATTCCCAGCATCCAATTTAAGTTATTTTCTTCACTGTCCCATCCGGAAGGTTCAACTTAAAACAAATGAAAACAAATAAATTCAAAGAACTCTTCACATATCAAAATAAATTGTAATGCACATTATCCGTCAGGGAGCTGACCATAGATGTATTGAACACTTTCAGGGAAGGGGGTACACACATACATATTGTGACAGTTGAGATCGAAAATCCGTCCATTACATCTTTCAAAGTGACGTTTTAAACGTCAAATAAAAATACATGTGTGAATGGTCACAAAATCGTTGATTTTTCTTTAATTCGATTTTACTAAAATTGAGAAAAAATATGTGATTTTATGACTGACTGGCGTATACATCTTCGTTTGACGTTGAAAGCGTCACTTTAAACGATGGAATAGACCGAATTTTAATCCCAACATCCACAAAGTATTCAATGATAACTTTCCGGATGATACAAGGAATAGAAGATAAATTTCCTATGGTCTACCGCTTATCAAGGAATCAAGAGGTGATGTATTTAACTTTAGAAATTTAATATGGAAACGAATCTCTTCAATGACTTTGCTATGTAAACGTTTTCAGTTTGATCACATTTTAGTATGTCCTTCCTTATGAACGTATTTTTCTTTGAACATTTTCAATTAAGAACGAAAATTTAATTGCAACTGATTAAAAAAGCAAATAAATTCAGACTTATAAACACACTCAGACTCAATTAAAAATAATAAATTAGAAACAAATTTAATTTTGAATTAAAAAATGAAGAAGAAAAACAGTAAAATAAAGTGAAAAATAAATGTTTTAAGTTCAATTATTTACAAGTGAAACAAAAAAAAAGAATTTTAAATGCAAAAGAAAGCAAAAAAAGATTCAAATGAAACGAAAAAAAGATCAAATCTCTCTATAAATCAAAACTACCTACATTTTCGAGTCTTGAACAACTTATCCAAACCTATTTTCAATATTTAATTTAAATTCCCTTATGTCGTGATTCTCGATAGACTAAATGTGCAACTTCATCGAGAATATTTGCTAAAATTACTCTATTTTACAGTTCATCACAACGTATCGACCGCTGTGGGTGCATCGACCAATGGAAATCTTTTCGTGATAGTTTAACGAGTGTTGTTTAACATTTTGTTTGTTTTGTAACCGAAAAGACTGACTTTGAATTTTTAAATATTTTAGTACATTAAGTAAAAGTAAAATCAAACTGCTGTGAGAATATGTTTTTTACAATTCGTTTTAAATCAGTCTGTGATAAAAGATATCTAGTCCATAAATAAATGACCAAAAATATTGTAAATTTAAAAATTATTTGTTTATGTCTATATCAAATTTAATTGAAGAATAAACAATTGAAAACTTTAAATAAAGTGTTTGCCTCTCCACATGTGTCGAAGAATCAGTGGCTTTGTTTTTAAGACTGGCAAACGAAAACCGATTTCCCGCCAATAGAAATCTTTGAGAGAAAAATTCTTTTAAATTTCACTCGTACGCCAAACATACAACCAATACAATCATCGAGTCTCCTACTTCATTTGATAAGGTAAGCTTCTCTAAATAAAACCTTTTGTTCGTAAGGGTTTTACAGCAGGCGTCCCACTTGTCCGAAATGTCCGAAATGTCCGAAATTTTACACATTTGTCCGAAATTGTCCGAAATGTCCGAAATATTCTTCAAGACCTGACCAGAATTAAATATATAAACTTATAAAAGTCTCATTTTCAAAAAAATTGCCTGCGGCGCGCTTCACAGAATTTTTAATTGAACTTTCAGTCTATCAATACTTTGTCCCTAAATTTTTATTCACTTGACTGTAAGTCAAATGGGTCTTTATGGCAGAAAATACCGGAAAATGTGTATAGGTACCGCGATCACTATAATTGAAAATTATGTGGAAATATGACGTTAAATATGAAACGTTAAATGTGTAATATTTTTTTAACTTGAGTAAATCTAAATCGATTTTCAAAAACGTTTTGTTCGAAGGAGAACTGAATTCCTCAGGTCAAGTTTTTAAATGGGCGTTATCAGCTCAACGGTCTGGGAGTAGTTCTCGAAAAACCGATATGCTCATTGTTTCTTTTCCTATGGAACACGATAACTAACTCAGCTAATTCAGCTAATTTTCTAGACCTGGTTTTCATTCAAAAAAGCATTTCCTCAAAAAAAATCCTGTTTTTCTGATTATGGTACTCGGGCATAGTGTTACAATTCTTCCTTCGAGTGAAAATCAATAAATCAATATTAAGATAATAATATAACGAGTGAGCGCAGCGAATGAATATGTTAGAAAATAGCTGTAGCTCTAAAAGACAGCCACGTTAAGAGTTTCCTGCGTCACATCTTGGCTGACTCCAATATCTTTTTTAAGCATTTTTCGAATAGAAGGGAGAATATGATCGAATTTTTGAAGTAATAGTAGGAAAAGTAGACAAAAATTCCAACAGGTTTAATGGAAACTAATTACAAGATTCGCCTGTGGCGCATCGAAATTTTAACCTTGCTTGTGATCATTATTTCTTCCATCCTTCGATGAAATACATGCAAATGATGTAGGTCGACGAAGGAAGTGCATTGACTAAAAACCACATATTTGAGGAAATTATTCTATGCGAGGAAAATGTATTTCTCAGCATTTGTCCAAAATTTGAGGAACGGAAAGAAGCCTGACCCGTATTCAACCTGGTTTTATTTAAACATACAGTCTCGCAAGGTTGAAATACGACATGTTTCTGATTCGGGAGTTGTGGTTTGTAATTGAATTCACAAGAATTTCGTATGACAAATGAAGATCTGGATTTCTGTTTTCTGAATTTTTATACTAAAATACCAAATCTAGATTTTCGTTTGTTTGACGAAATTTATATGGGATCTATTACAAACCCTTACCTCAGAAACATGTCAGATATTATTCTTCCGCGACATGCATTAGTTAACCTACATCTTCAACACTATCTTTTCGTGAAGGTTTCAAGCCCTCTATTCAGGTTTATGATCTGTACAGCTACAGGTCATGTCAAAGTATACTTTTAAAAAAAATCTCATCTCTCTCACTTTATATGAGGCCTTAGAATTTGTTGGTGGAATGGACTTAAATGACTTACAGACTTTTTCTAATGCGTAACTTTAGTGAAAATTAGAAAAAAAATGTCCGAAAAATTTGCAGAAAATGTCCGAAATTTTTATGAATTGTCCGAAATGTCCGAATTTCGGACAAGGCAAAATTTAGTGGGACGCCTGTTTTACAGTCATATAGCCACTAATCAAGAAATCGCTTAGGAACATGATTGGTCCTTTCTGGTCCTTTCTCTGAATTTTTAGCCCCGTACGAAGTACGAAGGGGCTTATAGGATTACGATGCCGTGTGTAATTGATGGAATTCGAAGCAGACGGTAAGTGCAAAGTGTTTGCCTATGTTTATAGATGACGAATCCGCAATAAAAATTTGGGCCGTCTGTCCGTCTGTCCGTCTGTCCGTCTGTCCGTCTGTCCGTCTGTCCGTCTGTCCGTCTGTCCGTCACGTCGATATCTTGAGTAAATCAAATCCGATTTCAAAATTTTTTTTTTCCCTGAAAGATAGTCAAAATAGTGAGGCTAAGTTCGAAGATGGGCATATTCGGGTCGGCGCTTCGTGAGTTAGGGCCACCTAAGTGATTTAAGGTCTTTTGGTGATATTTATGGCAAAATAAACGATGGAAATGTAAATAACACGGCAAATGATAGGTATTGTCAATACCAATCCAGGAAAAAAAAGTTTTTTAAAATCGGGTGAGTGGACCGTGAGTTAGGGCCTTAGAAGTGAAAAGCTACTAGGGCCCTATGTGTATTTTACATAGAACTCAAGTAAATTTCATCCGTTTTTCGTAATTTTTGTTTCATTTGAAAGATAATCGAACACCGAATAGAATGTTGTTGAAAAAAATTAAATTTGGGTCCTTGGACTAAGGCCGCTACTAGGGCCCTATGTGTATTTTACATATAACTCGAGCAAATTTCATCCGTTTTTCGTAATTTTTGTTTCATTTGGAAGGTAATCAAAGGCCGAATAGAATGTTGTTGAAAAAAAATTAAATTTGGGTCCTCGGACTAAGGCCGCTACTAGGGCCCTATGTGTATTTTACATATAACTCGAGCAAATTTCATCCGTTTTTCGTAATTTTTGTTTCATTTGAAAGGTAATCAAAGGCCGAATAGAATGTTGTTGAAAAAAAATTAAATTTGGGTCCTCGGACTAAGGCCGCTACTAGGGCCCTATGTGTATTTTACATATAACTCGAGCAAATTTCATCCGTTTTTCGTAATTTTTGTTTCATTTGGAAGGTAATCAAAGGCCGAATAGAATGTTGTTGAAAAAAAATTAAATTTGGGTCCTCGGACTAAGGCCGCTACTAGGGCCCTATGCGTATTTTACATACAACTCGAGTAAATTTCATCCGTTTTTTGTAATTTTTGTTTCATTTGAAAGATAATCGAACACCGAATAGAATGTTGTTGAAAAAAAAAATTGGGTCCCTGGACTAAGCCCGCTACTAGGGCCCTATGTGTATTTTACATATAACTCGAGCAAATTTCATCCGTTTTTCGTAATTTTTGTTTCATTTGAAATGTAATCAAAGGCCGAATAGAATGTTGTTGAAAAAAAATTAAATTTGGGTCCTCGGACTAAGGCCGCTACTAGGGCCCTATGTGTATTTTACATATAACTCGAGCAAATTTCATCCGTTTTTCGTATTTTTTGTTTCATTTGGAAGGTAATCAAAGGCCGAATAGAATGTAGTTGAAAAAAAAAATTGGATCCTCGGACTGAGGCCGATACTAGGCCCTATGTGTATTTATACTCAATAATTTAAAATTTTAGGGCTATTTGAAATTTTTGTTTTATTTGAAAGGAACGTCGTACGGGGCTTCGTAATTGCGCTATGCGCAATTTCTAAGATGTACACATTACATAATAATTTTACTTTAACTACTTTAACCGGCGCATAGGCTTACGGTCAAAGTAGGGTGACAGACGCACTAGGGTCACGTTCGCAATAGATATACGGGTTTGTACGGGGCTCAGTCGCAGCAAACGCTCCGACTGTTCTGATGGCTCGTTTCATTTTTCAAACGATGGGCCTGTGAAGCAGGGCAAAAATCTGAGAAATTGATTTTCTAAATTCGCTGAAATTTTCCAATAATTTGCTAACTAGAAATTGACAAATTTTAGTAAAATTTGGGAAATTCTGACAAAATATGGAAAAGTAGTTTTCCAAAAATGTTTTCCTCAAAAATTTCTTCAAATTTCTCAAAAATAGTCCCTGTGCAAACCTCTAACAATTTTCAATGAGTAGTCATATAAGGAAGCTACATTGATTTCCATTGGAGAGCACGATTTTTTGAGACTTTAAGAAAAGCCTCATGTATTATGGGGGGGGGCTTAGTTTGGCCTGTCGATATCGATAGGTTGTAGGAACTAATGCAGTTGGCAAATCTGCTAAGTGCTACAATCATCTTATATTTTTAACGGAATCTTTTACTTCATTCGATTTAACAAACATGTTTCTGTAAAACCACATTCAGATGACATCGTTTATTGTCATTGTCGCTGTTGGCTCGTCCGATAGGTAAAGTGAATATTGATGTGTTTTACGCATAAAAATAGAAATTTCCTCAAAAAATTGTGTGTAGTCCGATCTTTTGGGATGTTGAGAGTTTCTGCTTGACCTGACCCTGAATAAAATATCTGAAAAACCTGTACAAATGATATATAATGGCAAAGAGTAACATCTTCGATTTTACTTAGTCATACTCAATCATGACCTTTTGTTCATAGTTCATCATACAGCACATGGTTTTTGACATGGTTAAAAAACGCATGATTAGTTATCGAATGGTCTAGTTAAGAAAAATAATTCGGGAGGTAAATTCCCTCTCTATTGGCCCACTGTTTACATATAAAACGAAAATTTAAAAGATAAATTGTTATACTTCGTGCGTGACTGAATTTGTGTCCAAATTTGAACAGATAAAACTCTACTGATGTCGGAGAAGTAGATATATATATTCAGAAGACACATACACACATTCACGTTAATGATGTACATTCATTCATTTATTTAAAAAGAAAGAAAAAACGAGGATGCATGCTGTACACTGCAAACAATTGCTGGCAAGAGTCGATCTGTTGATGAAAGTCGGAAAGAACAATTTCCGACCACCGCCGAAAGTCGAATCCAGTGTGGTGCGCATTGAGCCGCGAAATCCTCCACCGCCAATCAATTTTTCCGAATGGGACGGATTGACCAGAATAGCATTTTTGCGGAAAAACAAAACGCTGGCCGCTTCATTCAAGCAGACATCGGTGCTGGAAACGCTGGAAAAGAATTACAAGCTGCACTGTTCGCTGCACAACATTGTAAGTCTTTGAGGTCTTATTCAACTTTTTTTTTGATCAGCTACCGAGCATAATCTCTGAGCAATCAGCTCAGCATTGGTGTCTTCAGACATTCTATTTTTTACTTGCTGTTTGTAGTTCCCAGCTTTGCCTAATTTTCCGCTGTGACGAAATTAAATACCAGACAGACATGACGACATTTCGGAAATAACGACCTTTACAAAATTCAGTCTATTTCAGTCAAAATTAGGTCTGGTTGGTTTCCAGGTTATATGAAGCTGAATTGAAGGTTGGCTAGTCTGTTCTCGGATATTCGTTCAAACGATTCAAAAATAATTGTTTTCTCAATTGTATGTCGTAGTTGCTGATGCTTGTATCCTACGGCATAGGATTACGTTAGACAGAAGGGTTAATTTAGTCGACAAAATGTAAAATTGTTCGACGAACTGGATGAAAAAATTAGAATTTTTATTCAGTTGATTGACCATATGCAACCCCAAGTCAGGTCCAAATGTCATACCCATTTCTAACAGTCAACTGAATTATTTTGTTTACAAAAACTGAAAATTGGTGTGTGGAGTAAGGGGTGACGAAAGAAATTCCAATTTTGTGTTACATATGTGACTTGATCTACGTACTGCAAACGGAAGAACAACGTAAACCGGTTGAGGCATATCAATTCAATTCTCGACATAAACTAACTATACACCATGTGATCGGCATAAATATCCACTGTTAAAAGAGAGAAAAAACTCAACCAAAAAAGAGAATTGACTCAATGGCTCCACCATGTATACACACATACATAGCATCCACTCCGAACCGGTTATTTGTTTCCATATTCCTTATTTTCATTCATTTCTTTCATTTCACTCAAACCAACTGGTACGTTGTATATTTAGTATATCGGAACGGCAGTCATAGCTTAGACTCGTTCGTGGATAGAAGTTTTTCGTTTTTGCAGAAAACTTTTAAACGGTCAGTCGGAGCATGTGTTGTATTAATGTCTAAAAATATAAAAGTGAACATAATAAAATATTCAATAAATTTCGACACAAAACAAAAGGAGAAATTGAAAAATTGAAAAATTGAAAAACAATTAGTCTCTGTGTGCATGGTAAAATACATTCTGTCTAAAAATTGGTTTGTTTATTGAGTTGAAAATAATTTGTATTGGTGTGATGTATGGCAAAAATTTCAACGTTAATCGGTTCGATGTCCTTTTTCATGAATATTTTATTTCCTTACACAAGTAAGCCAAGTCAACCGTTTGATTAGTGTTTCGTAAATAAACTTCTGTTCATTTCTATCAATTCGAATAACAACCTGCATTAATGTATGCCGTCTGCAGTTGTTAATTGAATACAACGTCACGGTCAATAAGTAGCGGTAAGTTCTTAACAACCGATAAATGATATCACGAACAATTTCGAAAGCGACGATCCCATGAAAGAGATCCCTTAAAAAATGTGATAGAACTGTATGAACCGAATAGATCGATATTATACGATATACAACTGCACGCAACAGAAATATTGAAGAAGAAAAGAAAAATTGAAGACAACAACAAAAACTCAGACAATAAAATAACGAGCTCTCTTCCATTCTCGAAAGAATGTTTGTTATGGTCCCGTGTGGTCATACGAACGAAAAAAAAAATCTTATTTCAAATCGGTGCACACTGCACAACATTACAATTCCAATTGAAGAAGAAAGAAGAAACCACATAAATGGATCTTTGTGTTCACGTTAATTGGGATCCATTGATGGTTTTTACCATTTTCATTGAATACCGGCAACACATAATATTGAACATCAATGATGTTTGTTTAAGAAAATTATTAACATTTTGTTCAACTCTTTCCAGTTGTTGAATGTATTACAAGGGATGTGGTATACAGTTGGCTGGAAGGTAACGGTTTTATGATCCTTCTTTTTCTTTGAAAGTTGTTTAGTGTTGGTTTCGTGTTTCGGTAGAGTAGAGACCGATTTTGTTTAAAAGTTTATTTAAATACTAACAAAGACTCATCTTCTTCAATTTCTCTGAAAAGAATCTTGGCCATAGATGGTAAATGCAAATTTAGCACAAATAATCTTTTTGATGTGCAGCCAAAAGTTTTCTTCACAAAAATGTTTTGAATGGAACTTGGAACGACATGCATGTAACTTGTAAAATGTTGCCATTCCCCAGCGTAAACTTAAACCTGATTCCTATATTTCGTCAAGACCTCGGTGTAGACTGGCAATTAATTAAATTGTTCGAGCACAGTTACTGTCTCCACCACTTTTTCCAATGTTAAATTATTTATGGAAACAGTTGTGGTGACGAACAAAACGGAGATCATATCATATAACGGTAAAACTGAACAATAATAATGCACCAATGGTGCACGTACTTTTTTCCGTGAAGAAATTATTTCTGTTTTCATATAAATATTAAATTCGGATGATGAACGGGTTTTATGTTTCTTACTTTTGTCTTATTCCGTCTGGAGCCTGATACGGTAACCAGCAATGTCCACTCAGAGTTATTATCGGTAAACTGTTGAACGAAAAGAAAAAAGTCCGTAAGAAAGATTTGAGTAATTGCTGACTAGTCGTGTCATTAACACCACTTAACAAGTGAATTGGTTTTTAGACTGCTTCTGTTTTCAAACCGATCAATTTAAAGCTATTAAATCGTGGAAAAGTTAATTCAATTTAAATGATCGTTATATCACTAGACATAATAACCAAGCTCATTTAATCGGTTCAAATGACAAGTTTTGATTCTTTGTTATAAATGTGGCGAATGTCGAAAAGAATTTCTTTTCAGCTCAGTGACGAAAAGCGAAACTTTCGTCGGTTTCTCTGCGTGAAAAGCGTTGTATGCAACTCGGTGATAGATGCTTTTTGCCTGCGGCCCGAGTGTCAATCTACATATCTTGTAATGATCGGAACAGGTCAGGTTCGACATGGTCTGATTTAAATCAATTCAGGTTCAGGTGGAGCCCGAAACCGAAATTTTTTAGTTCAAACTTTAGTTCACGTTCAGACCAAGTTCAAATGACCCGAACCTGAAATAAGAGAACCTGACTCAAATCAGGTCAGGTTCACGTTGAGCCTTCTATTTGGTTCAGGTTAAGATCAGGTTCAGGTCCACCTGATCGGAGTCTTATTTACATAAATAAATATTTTTTGTTCATTTGGCTGAGAACACAAGTTTGAGTTCAGCGTAGTTACTGATGTGTGGCAAACAATATTCATGTGAGCCTGCGAGCTAGTAAAAGCCGTGAATATTGTTGGCAATAGTGGTTAACGTTAAATGTGGCACAGAAACATCTGAAATGACTTCATTTTTGCTCGTCTCGTTGGTCGAGTTGAATAGGCGCTGGATTTATAAAACCAGAGCTTGTCTTTTCAGATTTTAATGTCTAGGATGTTTCACTTAATAAAAATAAAAGATTGTTGGTCTTACACCAGAGTTCATAGGAACTCAAATTTCTCGTATTTGAGTTAATGCATTTCTCAATACAATTATTAAACGTAGAGCTTGTGCAGAATCAGCAACAACTGAACTTCACCAGCTGTTCAACAAGCATACTCTACTTGTGTATAATATAAAATCAAAACACATTCTAAACAATGAGCTTACTACAGTCATACAGTTATGTGCGCACATAGATGACCTTAACGTATGTATGTAGCTTGCCTTTGAATTGTTTTCGATACAAAGGTATTGTCTTTGTCGACAGCTGGAGATGTTCAGCTGTTGCTGATTCTGCACAAGCTTTACTTTTAATAATTGTATACAAAAAATTCTAATCAATAACAACTACGAAAGGCAAAGACGTAACAACTCAATCGCAAAATCATCCAATTCAGCTATAACGTTTTGTTTCACCGCCATCCGAGACACACAAGGTAGCCTACGTGTCCAAATTGCATCCGTCTACTACTGAGACTGAGGTTGTCAATTATTTACTAGACCATAACGTTATATCGTCGGCAGATGAAGTGTCGTGTAAGAAATTAGTTTCGCCCTACGTAGATATTGATACCGTTAGCTTTGTGTCCTTCAAAATCACTGTTAATTCTAAATTTTTTGACACTGTTATTGAAAGTAAATTGTGGCCCGGAAACGTTGTTGCTCGGGAATTTGTGAAACGCTAACAGCAAGTGAATTTTGTAGTGTTTAGTCGTCTCGTTTTAAGAAATATTGTAAGTAGTCAGGGGGCGTTTCGCCATTGATGAAATGAAATTCTCTTCCCCTCCGAACGATCCGTTGCCACTTGTTGCCAATTTGCGCCTGCAATTCTCTTTATACCATTATTCCATCTCTCTGGTGGTCTACCTCTAGGTCGTGTTTTAGGTGGTCTCCAGTTCATGATCTTTTTGGTACAACGATCGTCCGTTCTTCTTGCAATATGTCCCGCCTAGCTACACTTTAAATATGCTATTCTTTCCATGACATCAACGACTTTTGTTTGTTGTCGAATCCATTGATTTGTCATTCTATATCTGAGCGTAATTCCAAGCATACTCCGTTACATGGCTCTTTGTGCCACTCTGAATTTATTTTCAAAGAGCTTATTCTTAAAAAATATTTCATCTACGTCTGGGTGTGCAGTGGACCCAAAACTTGTGAAAATTCGAAAACAAAAAGTCCGAAAGACTCCGAAGATTGTTTTTCTCGGTATTTTTCAGAGACTTTAATCAAAATCGTATAATCACTGAAAATCCATTTCTTTAGTGTAAGTTCACCTTTTTTGACCAGAAACAACAATTCGAAATATTTGCTTATTCCTACAGAACGAAATGTTCGTCCCGAAAACTAATTAAATTTTTTCCGTTTCTTTGTCGTTTGTCGAAATACGACAAACAATTTCATCAAATATCAGACCCCAAACGGGGAAGCTCAATCAGTACGAAATGCGAAATTCCTTAAATTTTCTTGAGATTTTATTAAGATTTTATTCATGCAGAGCTATTGTTTTCAATCAAAAGATAGATTTTCATTTAGAAAACGTATTCAGAAACACTTAACAGCACAAACACACAGCATATATAGCTGGTGGAGGTGCCGTATATTTTCCTATATAAACATATAATAAATAGCAAACAAAGACGATTGGTATAAAGCTTACATTGAATTCCCATTAAGCTTTATAATAGTAAATTACCTCTGCTTTACCTCAATTGAGGTATTTTCCTTACCCTTTTCATTAAATACAAACCTTTCACTCATGATGTATAGACCAGCAAATTAGTGAAGGTACATCAAGCACACATAACGTGCGGTAAATATGTTCCTGTTAAATGCTAATTTTGGACTGGCATATTGGAAATTTGTCAATCAATTTTATTGGTGGTGTTGTTGTTACACCACGAGATTAAATAGATTAATAACAATCTGTGGAGCTATGCCGTTTGTTTAGTTTGTTGGTATAGGTAATGAATCCAATGGGTCCAATTTGTTGAGTCATTATATTTCATGTGTCGAACGTTTTCAATTAAGCCGAACACATATCGGGCTAATTAATCGGTTGCAATGATTGCCATGGACATTGATACAAACATCTCGGATTATACATAGTTGGTGGATTACAAGTGTGAATAAATCGGTAACTGAAGCGTATTAAAGACATAGCAGGATACATCTGTCAAATGGGAATGCATGTGTACAAGAACGAGTTGTCTATACGCCCGTTAGGTTCGGGTGTCGATAAATTTTTACCGGCACTCCTCTCAATTACGTTTCGGTTCAATAAACAATGAACGGATCAATGTCTTAACCAGCAGATTTGCGATACAAACGAATTAAATTCGTGAATGAAAAGCCAAAGTTTTTATTTTCTGCACTTTTATGCACACCTGGACTGTGCATATGTGAACTTCTATATCACCAATTTTATATATGTTAGATAAACGGTATGGACAAATGATAATTATCACGCAGAGTTTACCAGTTTATCACCACGAAGGTATACGTATTTCATCACATCAATAAATGGAAATGTTAGAAATCCATAAATAATTCAAACCAGCACACCTACTTAATAGTTCGGTTATTGTTTGTTTCAAATTCCGTTGAAATCATACACTTTCTTGCGTTATTGAAGATGCAATTGGAGAAACATAAAAAATATTTTTTCTTTTATGTGAACAACCACAGACGTGGTAGGAGTTGATGTTGTTAAATTGGATATTCGATTTTGTTTTTTAAGTCAACAAAAAACCTTACAAATGTAACGTATAATAGCCGGACTATGAGTAATTAAGATGGTAATAAGTAGCTAAATGAAAATAAAGTCGTTGCAATAAATGCAATGTAATGAACTTGTTATTAAACAGCGTTTCTTCGGTCGTCGATATTATACATAAATTAAATGTTATGCCAAGACATATGCCTGTTACACAGCATCCAGTGAACTAATAAAAGAAAAATGTGTATCGCGGTATCGCCCATATTTTTTTGTTGTGTTTATTAAAATTGTAAATTTATTACACCTCATTCATTGATGAATGATTGTTTTGGATATGATCGCTTCCCACTTCAATATGCTTTGTTGAGAAAACATAAAAAAACCGCATCCAAATGAAGAGTTTGTGCTTGTAAAGTATGTTAAACAAGCTTGTCAAGGTCCGTATTTTGAAGTTAAATTTCATTTAAAATACAAATTATGGGGAAATGGTCCCAGATGTTTTGCGTACACTGAAAGAAGTTTTAGTTGACAGATGTTCGAGACCTGTACAACCGCAACAAAGTTATTTTAAACTATTGAGGTAGTAGAGTCAGCTTCTACTGAAATATTTACAACCGATCTGAAGTTCTTGAAGATTTTCTGTAAATTTCAGGAAATTTTCAGTAAATTGGTTATAAATTTCAGCGACAAGGTAGGTAGTCATTAACTCAGTAACGAGTAATGACTCTATTACTTTTGTTGTGTGAAGTATTTTCAACAGATTGATTGATTGAAAATCGTTTATTTCATTGGTTTTATCCTACATTTTGCTTGATAACACACATTAACCAGAACTTATAATTTATTTTGTCATCGCTGTCGACAACAGATGACATTCTTTCCTTCTTTTTTGGATTTTTGTGTTTTCAATTATTCAAAAGTAATCCATAAACTCATGAAACAAGGAAATTTTTGAACTCACAAGTTTCAACGAACGAATGTAAGAATGTTCTGGGCCAAACACGGCTTTGTTGGGCCAGAATTTTATGTGGAACATAATTGATAAATACGTCGTCATCATTGTAGATCAAGCAGTGGATTTCTCGCGATAATATATTATCTTTTCGGCTTTAAGTTCGCATTATATTTTATGTATTAATGGAAGTCAATGCCGAGCAAACATCATAAATTTTATGACATAAAATTGGAATTTACGAGATAGTCGACTGACATAGACATTAACCTTTCACAGACGGCATACCATCAGAATGTCGAGAAAACTCCCGCCGCCGAGCAAGATTCGTAATTTTGCAAATGGGTGAGAACTCGATCTGGAGTAATTTCCATTAACAAAAATCCCAAAAATGTTCCATTTGTACTCTAGATCAAATTCGCACCAATTGGTCCAATTTTTAGTTACGTGAACATTCTCGATCGAAATCACAACTGAAAAATGTATTGGCGCGAAATTTCTATCCAAACGAGTAGATATGTAAATGTTAAATGAAGAAATGTGTCAAATTTCGCGATATGACATGTCCCTTTTCTGCATTTAATATTCAACGAAGATTTCCCCTAGCCATCATCAATGTGATCTACAATCTTTTACTTCATTACAGGGACTATTTTAGGGAAAACGTTTTCCCGAATTTCCTAATTTTCCTGATTTTCCCAATTTTTCCTCATTTTCCTGAATTTTTCCGATTTTCCTTATTTTTCCCGATTTTACGTTAATTCTAAATTACACTTCAAAACTCTCTTCCAGATTTAATGGGTAAATAAATTAAATGGTTTGATAGTGGTGGACGATTTCCTGAAAGTATTTGTTGTCATCTCAAAGTGGATTGAAACCATCGAGTCCTTTTTTCTCTCCAATGAAGATAATACCTTGTAGTGAATAGCGAACTACACCTCCATCTCGATATTTCATGTTATCTAAATACTAATGTCAGTCTCTTAGACTTCTTCAATTAATAATAAATAAAATTCTATCTGAAATCACATAATGAGTACTGATGAAACGATTTTGTTAGTAAAGAAAGACCAAGAACCGCGGTGCTTGATCAGCCGCGAAAATTAAACGTATGTCTGAGGTGCTCTGTCGCTAGGAGTACTGGGGAAAAGTCATTTTTCATATGAACTTTTTGTACAATAGTGCGATCAAAGTAGTGCGTAAATGGATATTCATATATGACGTTTGGAAAAATGAAGACCCCTTTCCTGTACATAAAATCTTGTTGCTAACTTGTGCCTAATCTGGACTCGGCTTCGCCTCGGATTGACAATTTTTACATCTATTGCTATATTGCGCAAAATTTCCATTTAGGCACATGTCAGCAAAATATCGATTGTTAAAATGAAGCGGAAATATAGAACCGCTGTCCGTTCCGTTGTTTAAACTAATTTTCCGAAAAAAATCGTTGCATTTTTGAGGCATAAAGTAGAACAATTTTTTAGTTTAAAATAATTACCAACTAAACACAATTTCATTAAATCGCAATTTTGTCCATAATCACCGTGCAAGGTGAACTCACTCGAAATTCATTTAACTAGATACTCCAGAATCATAAGCTAAACGTTCCAGTCAACCGCTACCTCTACATGACAAATGATAACTAATCAAAATCTAATAACTCGGCCAGGATTATTATCTCCATCACTTAGCAACCAGCAACCTTTAGCAATCGGGGATTTAAATACTTCGTTCGGTATCGGATAAAATTCGTCTAGACCGAGAGGAAATCATTGTAAGAAGTTGCAAAAGAGTTGCACACGTTAAGAAGAGTTGCAAAAGAGTTACAATTTTTAGTGATTTAATAATCCGTCTAGATTTAATGTTTAAATCTTTATAGCATTAAACAAAAGAGGTCAATTTTATGTTTTTTACCATTTTATGGTCAGGAGATCTGTAGTATCTGTAATAATTGAGTTTTCAATCTGCAAACCAATCGGAAAACTGACGTATTTATTGTAATTAAACTTGTTCAGATCTCTGTCATTTATTCTCAAGACCCTATTAGCGACTGCCACTTCCGTTTTTATTGAAAGAACCTTTCAGCTCCGATGTTATATCTTGAATTTACATTTTCGAAAACGACTATATCAACTGACATGAAAGTTATTCTTAAATATTAATGATTAACTACTACCTCAAGTCTCAGTGACAAATTAACTATGTCAAGGATGTTAATCATTTTAAAGATCACCCCTACTGTCCCGTAGTAAGCCACCTCTAAATTCCATTTCGTATTCTAAATATGACGAATATTAAAAACATCAGCGCAGAATATAATTCAAACCAAATAATTTTTTTCGCTCTAGCTAGTTAATCCTTCACAATGAGATTGTGAAATTTTGGTAAATGTTTCGAAATTGCAAACTTCTCGTTGTTCCTCAAATAAAATAATCTAGATTGACTGATGACTTTATAGAACACCCAAATATCTACAATTAGTATAAAAACCCCGACAACTGTGAAATGCAGAACAAACGAATATTGAATTCAAAATGCCTAGGTTTACGCAATAAAAAAAATATTTTTTTATTTTCTCTTTCCTATTTTCCTTATAATTTTCCTCAATTTTCCCGATTTTCCTTAATTTTCCCTATTTTTCCTAATTTTCCCTATTTTCCTTAATTTTCCCGATTTTCTCTAAAATTTTCCCTAAAATAGTCCCTGCTTCATTATGTTGGAACATGTTTTTTGCTATATATCACCGCGTCAGTTAGAGCTTGCTGTTTATTCCTGAAGTCGTTATCGATACCAGATTATAACGAAATACTTTCGTTTTTTAACTTATAGATCACGAGCCCACGACACTTTGAGTCCCTCATAAGGCCACGGCTTGGAACCTTCATTTTGGCACCAATTTGGACTTTCTACGAAGTGAGATGGCCGACATACACACTAGGTCTACCCTCGTTAGGGCCATTCTAGGGCCTAAATCTAAAAGTCGTAGAACAAATGTTTTTCGTATTGTGTAATGTAGCAAAATGGCATAGGTTTCATGCCGTGGCCTTATGAGGTACTCAAAGTGTCGTGAGCTCCAGGTCTATTACTCTGTAATGAATTTCTGGTCGAATAACGGTTAACTTAAGCATTAATTTGAATATACCCATTCATGTATTGCGCACTCTCATCATCATTGCTCATAAGGCGACTTGTTAAAACGTTTTTACATTTTTTTATTTTTAAGATGTACAAAATAATTATTCAGTCACATATGCCCCTGTTTTGATATTTTGCTGGAAAATATTTATTGACTTCAGCTGTTTCCTCAGTAAAATCAATATTTTGTTTGTATTTTTTACGTCATTAAAACTCGATCAAATGGGATATATGAATTCATGTGCTGGTGTCTTCAAGTTTTATAAATCATTCACGAGGCATGTCGTTAAACACTTTTTTTTAGATTGAGTATTTGCAGTGTTCTAACTGATGAATATAAGTATTTTCTCGGTAGATGGATGTTGTAGATGTTATAACGTCTACTCCCAAAAAAGTGTCCCCTTCAACAGTTCAATCATCTTTTCAGAATTCCCAAATACTTGGTGTTCCCTAATATAACTTCCTGAGTGGAAACATCGACAAATGATATAATAAACGTGTTAAGTACCTACTTCTTGCATAAAAGTTGGTCCGAATCTTCATGCGTAAAATAATCGAACTCACAGTAATCAGGTTGACCTGTTCCAGGCTGGGGCTGACTACCAAAAGGAAGCAAATTTCACTCGGATAAGGAGTCTAAATACGAATAAAAAAAACAGGAAATGCACTCTGGGAATTGCCCGACTAGCCCATATGACCAGCCGAGCCTGTCGACCCGAATATTTCTTTTAATGAACGTTTTGAAATGGATACGTGCTAATATTACACAAATTTGTAAATTTTGATAGCAATTTATTAGCATCCCCTAACCTATGGTGTGTGGGAAACGATTGAAGTCAATCAAGTTGACTAGGCATCAAAGTCAATATCCTTACGAGGTCAACCTGACCATTTCTTACTTCAGTCAGTTGAATTATCAAGGCTCGAAATAATTGTTTTCTATAAAGTATCGATCAGTGTTTTTACCTTTCACAAACGGCAATTTTACTAACGGATCTATTAGTTCATTTGATCTAAGTATTTTCAAGATATTGATTTCCGAAAACGTTTATTTCTTCAATCAATGTTGATAACAGATGATAGCTGTGCGTACTTTTTGACATGCTCTAACGGATTGGTCCACGAAAATTCTTATGTAAATAGTTTTCGTTAGATAGAGTTTCAATTAATTTAAAAAGGGCTTGAAGGTCAAATTCGTACATAGTTGATCTGCCGATTATTCCCATCAATCACACAAAAGCTGCCCACATAAATTTCTCACTAATTTTTATACTTTTTTTTGTTTATTTACTGAGAACATTAAAATCCGATTATATTATCAGAAAACGAGTGGGATGACAAAAAGAAAACGGCAAAATTCAAATACTCACGAGAAATAATCTCCATTTTACGTTTAGTTTTGGAATTATGAATGAATTTTTTGGTATTTCTTAATTTATTACTTTACTCTGTTCAACACATGTATACACACACAATCGTCCACAAAGAGCCCAGAGCCACAAGTTCGACTGTGTCTGAACACATGTTTAATAATAAAATTTTCATTGAATTGAGATACTTACCTAGACTCTTGAACAAATCGTCGAAAAAGGTATTTGAGGACAAACTTCTTTGTTTCAATTTTAGTTAGATGGTTATGGTGTTGTTGCGGTATTTTTAGCTTTGGACGAAGGATGGAGAATTGCAAAAAAACAAAGAAAATTCATTAAATTAATTTCGTAATGTGAAATTGCACTTTGGCATTGAGTGAAATTATGCAGCAATTATGGGTTGATGCACTTTTGATATTCATTTGACGGTAAAATGAAAAATTCAAACTGAATGAATCCAGAATCCGTAATTTAATTTTGTGGAATTTCCTTGTCATAAAATTAAATTATTGGATTTCCTAGAAATTAGATGAAAAACTAAAATGTGTTCGTAAAATGGTTCGATATGCTCATGTTCACATTCATGTGCTGATTAATAATTGGATTTTTAAATATTTGATTTGGTCGACTTTGGGCTATCAAACTGTTACAGTGCATACTGTTCTGAACTTTCCAATTCCAAAATTCACAGTTGCTAGTTCATTATGATCTCTGAGAATTAGATAGGCGTAAAAGCGATTGTTACGAGAAGGATAACCGAGAGAGCACGTGCATATGAGGATGAGATCACAGTCTGTAACCTGTGCAATATTGTTCAATGTTGTTACTGTTGCGAAATTAGTCAAATTCGTTTTTGAGCGATGGTATTGACACCACATGAAGAATGAACTTTAAAAATGAAATTTCGATTGACTGACAACTCAGATCATAGAAAGTGTCAGGCTCGATGATAGAATTTTTAGGGTGGGTCGAATTTTCATTTTTTTTTTAAATAAAATTCGTCTGTTCGTTTTTGGGTGTTTTTAACTCTCTACTACGTCCAGGTTTTTCTGATACCATTAACATTGTCTGTCCGGTTTATTCAACATAATATTACCTGTTCAGACTTGTGGGTTTTAAAGGGATGTTCAAGTGAAAAGTTTTGTGTATGAAAAGTCTAAAAGGACAAACAATTTACCCCGACCAAATTAACACTATCTCCAACATGCTTAAGCCACTTATGCCATTTTGAAGCTATCCCGTATTATTATTGATTTAACGACGGTAATGTTTGTTGTAACATTTCACATACGGTAAGCATATCAGCAGTTTTACTTCAGATACTTCATTTGATCTGAGTATTTTCAATGGATTTATAATCTTTTACTTCATTTTGTTTGAACATGATATTTGCTACATAAGACCGAATAAGTCAGATGTTCTTGTTTATTCCTGAAATAGTTATCAATAATAACAGATGATACTGTAGCAGATTGATTTAAATTGAGATCCACATATTTGTTTATTGAAAAATGTTAACGTTAAGCACCACTAAAATAAGTGAGTGGCCACTACGTGCCAAATACAAATTTTTCTTCAACAAATCTTTAAAATTTTGTCCGAGTTATTTACTTGTTTGCTGATATGCTAAAATCAGTAACTATTTTAAAATAATCTCAAAGACCATTCTACACTCTACTCCAAACAACTATGCAAACAACTGAATAATTTTGTAACCAAATTCAATCAAAGACATTCATCAAAACCGCATACATGTTGTACATTCGATTCAGAACCTGTAAATTAATTATTCAATTTTGCAACAAATCGTAAAGTCCATTAATCAAATTGCTTTACCCACCAGTAAAAAGTTACTCAGCGATAAATTGAACAGTTTGCCAGCTATCAAATATCTGGGATCTTTGGTGTATTCCATAAAAATGGGAATCATTTTCTGGTAATAAATCGGCCTACCGATCCAATTCGACGAGTATATGGCGGTAGTTAGTTGGGCATTTTTCAGCAATTGTTCCGTGCCGAAGTAGCAAGGTAGAAATATTTCCGTGGATAGTGTCATGAAATAACTCAAATAGAAAACAAAATTTACTATCTCATTGGCTGGATTCATCTGCAAATAAATCGAAACAGCACGAGAGAAAAAAAAAACATTTTAAAAGCTTAAAAAAGTAATCGTTGAATGTAAATCAGCTGTACCATAACTATTTGGAAAACGGTCACACATAAAATAGCACCGCTCACAAGAAATTGAATAAAAAATGGAATTGAAAATACATTTTCGAATGATTTTTGTAGGCTGAAAAATGTAAATTGTTAATTTTGATTTAAAACTCTGTGAAAGAAGTATTCACAAAGCAGGGACTGTTTTTGAGGAAATATTTTCCAAATTTTTCCGAAATTTTCCTACATTTAAGAGTTATATCGCCAAATCTTCAGGTGATTTTTTTAACTTTGGAAACAAGCGGTCTCCGATTTTAATGAGTGATAGCTCGTTGGATTCGTCTTTCAATTCTAGGAAACACGTGTCTTTCACTTTTTCTTAAAAAAAATTGTTTTCTTTGAAAAGCGCTCAAAAGTGAAGACATGTCAGAGGGTACCGAAAACAGTTTTTCGGCAATAACTCAAGAAAAAATTATTTTAAATTGTAATGTTGTACGATTGTCGGCCTTGAAAAGACCTACAGGTGGAGTATACGCACCGATTGGTGCTAGTTGATCCACTAGAGTTATGACTAGAAATATAGTGAATGTTCGGAGAGTCCGCCTTTTCTGCAGCTTCGATGTACCTCGGAGCTGAGTATGGGGTGTTGTAGCTGGCCTCTCCCACTATCGTTGCACATATAAATCGTTCCAGATGCTCTTCTGGCAGTTGGGCCCTCATAAAGAAGGAAAAAATCTACATTTTGACACCAACTTTTTTTTTCAAGACTTCTGTAGGCTTGCAGCCCAAAAGTACCGGGTTCATTATATGTGCAACGATAGTGGGTGAGGCCAGCTACAACATCCCATACTCAGTTCCGTGGTACATCGAAGCTGCAGAGAAGGCGGACTCTCCGAACATTCACTATATTTCTAGTCATAACTCTAGTGGATCAACTAGCACCAAGCGGTGCGTATACTCTACCTGTAGGTCTTTTCAAGGCCGACAATCGTACAACATTACAACCATTTAAAATAATTTTTTCTTGAGTTATTGCCGAAAAACTGTTTTCGGTACCCTCTGGCATGTCTTCACTTTTGAGCGCTTTTCACAGAAAACAATTTTTTTTAAGAAAAAGTGAAAGACACGTGTTTCCTAGAATTGAAAGACGAATCCAACGAGCTACACTCATTAAAATCGGACACCGCTTGTTTCCCAATCACCTGAAGATTTGGCGATATCACTCTTAATGCGAAAATAGAGAAAAATTGGGGAAACTATTGAGCGAAATAGCAAATAAGAATCCCTCAAGGGTTAGGGCCTATTTTCACGAATCAAAATTTCAGATTTTCAGATTTTTCAAAAATCTTGAAATTCACAAAATGTATCAAAATTTTCGAACTTTTTAATTCTCAGCAGCTTTAAGACCTTCAAAAATTTCCAGAGAAAAACATTCTTGAAAATAGGCCTTATTAAGTGTAGTGTGAACAACTTTACCTGGAACTAGTAGAGTGCATTTGAAAGCATTCAATTAAATTCAAATAATTTCGGTGATCCGTTTCGATAATCTTATCATCAATTTCAGTTGCATGCACGCCCAATCTCTTCAACCGCATAGCTAGTATGTCCGTATGCACGGACATCATTATCATCAAATAAACGGCAAATGTTTCCAACAAAATAATTGCGAATGCCATAAAGAATATTCCGATCACTTGGTACGCATACAGCAGACAATAATTAAATGTGTTGTTATGCCAGTCCACCGGGTACCACGATGGATAACTAAAATCATGAGAACATTCACTCGTATTTTACCTTTCGAAATGCATATTATATCATTTTGCCAACGGTAGTGTTCGTTCCGATGAAAATAGTGGTGAAACAAGTGAAAAAAACACTGCTACACCGGCGCATCCGACATAGCACAATGCAATTTTGTTAAACATCAGTTGACGCCTTTTCAGTAAATCATTTTCCATTTCATTTCTGATTTGAAAGGTTTTGATGCTGGCCAGCAGTTGTTGAAGTTCCTTATTATGGTAATGGAAATTGAAGACTTTGATAACAAAAGCGGCTTCACCCAGCCAAAGAAACAGAGTTTTTGTTATGAGATGCACTTCGGTTAGATAGAAAAATATTGTGAATTTGCAGACAACGTAACAAAAGGTGAAAATAAATTGAAAAGTCACGGCATAGATCATGTATAGAACGTAATGTCGATTGTGATTGGGCCAGAGACCGCAGACTTTCAGAAATAATATTATTCCACGAACTGACTTCAGTATTTTAATGGCCATATCTTTATGGTTGTGTCTATTGTAGAAACGTATACGGGTGGCTGTTAAACGTACACTGAATCGAATAACAGAAATGGAGAATGTTAAATATCGTTAAATGGTTCGAATTTTCTTACACCACTTAGAAACGATTCAAATTACCATAAAAGTTTAATTAAATCGCTTGGATAATTGATCACTTATTTTTCAATTAATTTCAATTTGTTATTTTCGGTAGGTGTTTTTGTTCTAGCGAAAAAAAAATATGGGCAACCACGTTAACCTGTTACGGGCGGCTATCATCTGTTATTGACAATGACTTCAGGATAATTAATGACAAGCTCTGACTAATGTGGTTTTATACACCAAAAAGCATGTTCAAACAAATTGAAGTACAAGATTTGAATATGCTTAGATCGAATGAAGTAATAGATCCGATCGTAAAATCTCGTTCATATTTGTGCGCTGTCTGTAAAAGATTAAATACGGCTTTAATATACCTAGAATACTTGATGAGATAGTAGTAGCGTATGTCTCTTTGGAAATTCATAAAACTAACCTGAAAATAATGAGCCTGTTTTGATGTGAACCTGAATTCACCTGACGCGTGAATAATCATCAGCTTAAACCTGGAACATCATGTTTACCGGTAAAATTGTATGAAAATTTCAGGAAATTTCAGGTTTTCAAAAATCAGGTGGAATTTCCACGATAAAGGAACTAAGGTCAGGAAGTAGTAAACAATGGACCTCTGTGCTTATAGAAGTCTCTTAAAACTATAATCTCATCTATGAATTTGAGTGACCTCGACCTGTACTGAAGTTTTAGGTTGAGCAATATTTTATCTACATCGATCACGGTCGACTTCCTCCGAACTAATGGTAAATAACAATAATCAAATGAAACATAAAGACGTTTCAAACAGCTGGTTTGGTAGCATCTGCTTCGAAATTTTTCTGTGCGGTCTTCGCCTTCGACAATAAATTTTACCATTCTCATCACATGTATTGTTTGATGAATTGAGCGAATGTGAAATGGAACAGATCTACAAATATTCTTTATCGATCGTCAATCATTACGTTCCGTAATAAGGATCACAAAATTGTGACCATGTCCAATTATTACGACGGTTCACTTTGTTAAAGAAGATAATGTTAATTGCTCATCTAAATATAACATATTTTATGTAATGACATCGTGGAAAATGTACCTGATGTTAGAAGACAAGTGTGAATTCCGAAATTTGAAGAATTCATGCTAACAATGTCCTATATGTTGTACTCGTTGTATTGCTTGACACTATTTTGTGGTTTAGCTTTAATTTAACGTACTGAATGAACGGTCTGATGCCCAAGTCCAGAAAACAACAAGTTGCTGCAAGCTGTTTATAGTTGCTCTTCTCCGACAAAAAATAATTTCTTTTTAATATTTTACTCGTTTGAGACGTAGGTCAAGGTCACGGTGCCTTATTAGCGTGTATTCATCAATTTCATTTCATTTCGAGTGAGCAACTTATCGAACAAACACCAATCAATGAAGTTAGCTCGCCATTAAAAGAAACCATTCAACTGAAATCATATTTACCTTTTCGTGACAATGTTCGCAAATAATCCGAAACATTAACAGTAAAACTTCTCAAAATTGCCCTCAATCAATGCTAAAAGGTATGCAAGTCAAGGACAAATGTCGAAAAAAAACCCATCCACACAACATTCCGCTGAATAAAAAAAATTCTTTGTAGACAAAACTAAAATGTAATTAATTTGCCATTAAGCCAAAACACAACACTCCTCAAATACTGACATTATATGCATTTATTAGTTTGTTTACTCACCAAACTGAACTCTCTCATTTATGGTTATGGATTTGTAAATATTTGCAACCGAAGAATTAACCATTTTTTTTCTATCTAAAAATGATGATCAAACAAAATTTCTCCCAGTCAAACCATTCATTGTATTTATATACTGAAGTGGTCATCAACAATAGAACCAATTGAACATTTTTAATAATAAATAATATTGCCTGTATGCAATTTCGATTCCAGCTTAAAATCCTCTGTTTACCTGTTGTTCGGTCATATAAAATATACAATTAAATCGATGCAGCGTTATTATTTGATACGAGCATTGATTAAATATTTTCAATGGACTTTGCTGCAATCCGATTACAATGCTCATCCGTACGGCTGGCGTAACATCGTTTTCATTTTAAATTATTTACTGATTGATGTTATATTCCAATGTGTACAAATGGGTTGAAGCGGGTGTGACTATGATTGTTGATTAATCTTTTGTTAATATCATTCTGTAAATGAACGAATCTGCGAAGCCGGTTCGACTCATTTTCACCTGTGGAGTTTGTGGATCAGATATGAATGCGTACTAAGTTCGCACTTTGTAGAACAGAGGATTATGACACTATTGATAGGGTGGCTCTGTTGGAGGGTGTTTCTGTACAACATAACAGGGCTTATTTCAGAGAATTCTCAAAAATTCCGAATATTCTGAAATCTTTTCAGATTTTTTCGGAATTTGCAGAATTTTTCAGAATTAATTTGCTTTGAAATAAACTCTCTTCTGTTGTCGTGACACACACTGAATCATGAAAATCCGATTCGGAAAGCCGAGCTCATTTATTCTTATTGGCAATATAGTTCAGAGCTTATTTTTAGGAATTTATTTCTTAAAAATTCTGCTAAATTCTTCAAAAATATTCCTAAAAATTTATAAAAATTCCAAAATTTTAAACATTTTAGTAATTTTCTTAGATTTTTATGGAATTTTTAAGAATTAAATTCCAGAAAGTAGGCTCTGTGTGTCAGAGATTTCAAGCTAGCGAATTAAAGGGATCTCTAATTGTCACCATTGAAACTGGACTGGATCTTGTGACAAGTAGTAAGAGGAAGCAAATGACGAGTTCTGTGCCAATACAGCAAATTTTATTAAAATTACAAAAGGTACACTGTGATATCCAAAGTCGCGATTTATGACCAGTCTAAGCCTACCTGCCTACCACGCACATGTTTGGTTCTTTCCAAAGTTGGAATTCCAAACATACAAAACATATTTTCATGTGTCGGGGCCGAAAATGAGGGAGTTTCGATATTT
Source organism: Bradysia coprophila (assembly GCF_014529535.1). Taxonomy (NCBI): domain Eukaryota; kingdom Metazoa; phylum Arthropoda; class Insecta; order Diptera; family Sciaridae; genus Bradysia; species Bradysia coprophila. Next base: position 12,293,974 of record NW_023503493.1, on the reverse strand, counting down.
TTCTCAGGTTACACAAATAACTATTTTTATCTGCAAACCATTCGTACCTCATACTTTTCCTTCCGATGACGAGATGTTGTAGCTGTCAAAATCGCAAAGTGTGTTCTTTAAATTGCTTGATTAGACTTGGAAATCAGAAATTTTGGCTGTTGTTTTTTAAATGAATCAACATCAAGAGATTGATAATATTCCAACTCAGTGACTGTACCGACACCAAAACGATAAAGCTTTGATTCGGTTGTTCGTAACAAATTTAAATCTCAACAACAATTTCAAGGCCAAACAAGCAATAATTTTTTTTCTCTCATTCTTTTCTGAATTAAAGTTAACTTTTTTTTAATTTTTTTTAGAGCACACACATCAGTTGCAGCCTGATAATACACTTTATTTTCTTCGTCTCACAATCTCGTATATAATATTCGTACTTCGTACGTGATAAAATTTTGTTTTTTAAATACAGTAACTTGTAACGCGATTTTTAATTGATCTTAGGTCAGTTCAAGTAACCGTCATTAGCTCGGGCGTTATCGGATTTCGCTTGCATTTTTGTAAGAAGTTTATTTAGTTAATCATTAATAAACCAGTGATGAAAGCCTTTACAGTAGAGGAATCCTCTAGTAGATGTACTTATGTCGTTGACAATGTTCAAATTATCGCCTCAGATGAGACCTATGGCGACAAGAAAAGTTTTTTCAGTTCAAACATTAAAAATCTTTTACGTCGTTCGTTTAAAAACTTTCTCCTACAGTGACGGAAACAGAATCTTTTACTTCATTAGTTTTACCACATATTTTGATATTTAATAAAAATCTGACGATGTCGATAATAAGCCGTTTATTATAAAAATTCACATTTTGCTATGTCCTTAATCTCCGGGGTTCTTAGGGCAGATCCTCATAAAGTATGACAAAAATTACAAATAAACTTTTGTACGAGTTGAAACATTGAGTTACACTATTCAATGAAGTAACTAAGGCGAAAGGCAATGAATGATTTTTGGGTCACTCAACAAATTGTATAATTTTCCTCAATTTTCCTCAACAAACTTTGCATAACTTTATCACTTTTCCATACTTAAACGTAGTAAAACATGCACTTAACAATAACAGATAACACATAACTTAAAGTAAACCAAAGTCTAAGGCTGACAGCACAGTTTAAATTATAGAATTAAAAATACATTTAATATGGACAGGACGAAAAACCATTGACTATCCGACAAATATCGCGATATCTTTTAGCGCCATCACTTTCCACTTGTTGACGTTCGAGACGCTGTTGGGTTTGGTGACGTGAATGGTATCCCAGATTTTGTCGCTGATGGTGGTGGTGGTGGTTTTGTTGGTCAATTGGTTCGAATATTCGTTTCAGAAACAGTGGCTGTTGTAACGCAAAATTGCACAAGATTAAAATGATCAATGCAACGCTATAGAACTTGTACATTTTGTAATTCAATTGATGCGTTTTCTAACAAGAAATTGTGTACAATTAACGAGAGCTTTCAATTTCAACTCGGTTGCTCAATGACTGTGGTCAGACTGAGTGTAATCGTTTCAATTTTGTTATTATAGTTGATAAGAGAAATGATTAACTATGAACTTGAGCTATTTGAATTGTTATGGTGAGTGTGAAATCGTCTGCGAAATCATTCAATTCCGCAAAAAGTTTCGCATGGCTTCATTTGAATAAAATTTTCTGAAATTTTCGATATTTTATGGAGCTTATGGGAATTGCAGCTTATTACTTCTGATAAACTCAACTTTCAGCCAAAACTTAATTGGTTAAATTTTCATTCAAAAATCAAGTTCATACTCGCGGATTTCGTTAAACCGGTGGAGTATCATACTATACTTACTAAGAAGAATTTCTTCAACTTACAATGAAAATGAAGTGTTCATTCAACCTTAGAAGCCATAGCAGGATTGTTTTACTGATAACAGATTGTTTTTCTTTTAAACTGCTTTACGGGAAATGCCTTGGAATTGCGATTAGCCAAGTATTTTCCTAGTATTTTCGGGTCACGGTCTTCTACGAATTCAATTCCCTATTTTTTGTGGAAATAAAAATCTCTTCGAACCGTGAGAATAATAAGATTTTATGTATCTCCACACATAGTAACTGTTACTGGAATATACGATCAAAAGACCGTAGAATAAGTGGTCCGACATGAAATAAGTAGAATACGCGATTTGACTAAATTCTAAAATGAACCATTTATTCGGCCATTGAATCAGATCGAATGTTTTGAGTTTTATAGACGAACCACGGCATAGTAAAAGTAACCCAGGCAGGAGCGCTTGTTTGAGCGCTTGTTTGACTAGGGACCTGAATAATCTAGTAGACCCTATATTTTTTGCGAATTAATTTTTAGCCCCGTACGAAGTACGAAGGGGCTTATAGGATTACGATGCCGTGTGTAATTGATGGAATTCGAAGCAGACGGTAAGGGCAAAGTGTTTGCCTATGTTCATAGATGACGAATCCGCAATAAAAATTTGGGCCGTCTGTCCGTCACGTCGATATCTTGAGTAAATCAAATCCGATTTCAAAATTTTTTTTTCCCTGAAAGATAGTCAAAATAGTGAGGCTAAGTTCGAAGATGGGCATATTCGGGTCGGCCCTTCGTGAGTTAGGGCCACCTAAGTGATTTAAGGTCTTTTGGTGATATTTATGGCAAAATAAACGATGGAAATGTAAATGACACGGCAAATGATAGGTATTGTCAATACCAATCCAGGAAAAAAAAGTTTTTTTTTTTAAATCGGGTGAGTGGACCGTGAGTTAGGGCCTTAGAAGTGAAAAGCTACTAGGGCCCTATGTGTATTTTACATAGAACTCGAGTAAATTTCATTCGTTTTTCGTAATTTTTGTGTCATTTGGAAGGTAATCAAAGGCCGAATAGAATGTTGTTGAAAAAAAATAAATTTGGGTCCTCGGACTAAGGCCGCTACTAGGGCCCTATGTGTATTTTACATAGAACTCGAGCAAATTTCATCCGTTTTCCGTATTTTTTGTTTCATTTGGAGGGTAATCAAAGGCCGAATAGAATGTAGTTGAAAAAAAAATAAATTTGGGTCCTCGGACTAAGGCCGGTACTAGGCCCTATGTGTATTTATACTCAATAAATTAAAATTTTAGGGCGATTTGAAATTTTTGTTTCATTTGAAAGGAACGTCGTACGGGGCTTCGTAATTGCGCTATGCGCAATTTCTAAGATGTACACATTCCATAATAATTTTACTTTAACTACATTAACCGGCGCAATAGGTTTACGGTCAAAGTAGGGTGACAGACGCAATAGGGTCACGTACGCAATAGATATACGGGTTTGTACGGGGCTCAGTCGCAGCAAACGCTCCGACTGTTCTGATGGCTCGTTTCAACTTATGTCAGTGTTCATTTGAGTTCATTTTCATACAATGTATTAGGTCCCTCATTTGACGTTTCAATAATGAACCGCTCCTGCCAGGTTTACTTTTACTCTGCCGTGGACGAACGTTTAGACTACTTGTCACCCATACAAAACTACACGAATTTTGTAAGGATTTATATATGGAATGAAACGGTTTAATGAAAAATAAGAATGAAATATTTTCGAGTATTCAATAGGGTGTAGCGTTTTGACGAAAGTATTTTGTTTTTTAAGGCCTGCGGGTAGGTTCGATGCAGAATTATTAACGCCAGCAATACTGAGTACAATTAGGAACCGTTTTTGCATAACTTCTGTAAAAAATTAAAAAATATGGTTTTTCTCGTACCATTTTTTACACACTAAAAGGTCAACGAATCTGTAACCCGGTGAAACTTTACGTCGAGTCTATATTCGTTTGAAAGCTCTTGAAATTCCCTTTAAAATAAGCTACGACACGACTATATTGCTTCCCAGTCACATATTTCACCAAGCTTTAAATCCAGAAAAATTCTCAAAAAGTGATGGTCGGGAGCACTTCTTGTAATTTTTCATCAGTGAGTCAAATTTTTTTTAAATTTTAGAGTATGCCAAATTGAAGCCACGGTCTCTACGAGTAATTATCATGTACACTTAACAATTGTTTTCCCACACAGTCGCCAGAACTGATCTCACTATAGCTTTGGGGCCAAAAAGTCGGTTTTCAGAGGTGCGCTTGGGAGCGTCGAACTTCAAATTTTTTTTTTTGATATTTTCGTGATCAGGGGACTATTCTGCATCGAACCTACCCGCAGGACTTAAAAAACAAAATACTTTCGTCAAAACGCTACACCCTAGTATTCAACAATGGATCCTACTTGTCATTTTACAGACGGGTTGCGACAAGGAAAATAACACAGTCAAATTACAAAGAATTGTTTTAGAATCTTGAAAATTCCTGAAAATGAAGTAAAAGATTTATTATCAATCTCTTGTAGATACTTAGATCAAGTGAAGTAAACAAATATATGCGATTCTCACTCATATTATTGTGCTGTCTGGGAAACGTTAACGATCGGACGAGAAAATTTATTACAAGAATGGAAACTAGAAGTTAGGGCTCCTAAAGAATTTATGTGGTTGTTGTCTCGTTCTTAAATTAAAAAATTGGGGTTGGTGCTCGGGCTTCTTTTGAGTCGCATACGGAGGGAATCTGCATATATGCATATGCAATAAGTGCGCAACCATAATTTTCGTTGAGCGATCACAATTCAACTCTTTTACGATTTATATTCTTTCGCCTCATATCACCTATCAACTGAAAATCGTTGTTTATATTTCGCAAGATTTAGAAATAATCATCGTTTGAACAAAAATGTTTAATTTATGAGGAATCACCAGAAGCATTTAATGTTTATTTAAATACAAAACCAAATGATTTACGTCTACTCGTTCAGTCTCTGATGGTAACGTTGTGTTTATTTCCATATGATATGTGCTCCATGCTTCATCGTATACATATATGCGTGGCTTAATTTAATATGCAAATTTGACTGTATGATAATAGGTAATCAAAAGCGTTTAAAATGTATTACAAACTGTCTGCATTGCCGTAAATTCATTCAACTTAGAATATCATTATAATATTATGTTAGATGATCTATCCAATCGTGGGTAGCCGGAAGATGTAGGCACATGTTCATTTTTCAATTTCATCACCCGTGTGTTTCGAAGTGCGATACCTAATTTATATATAAATATGAAAAGTATGCTTCACAGAGTTTGAGACACGCTAAAGATGCGTGCATTTATTTCGTTACATGATTACACGACTTGTTACTAAAAGGCATCATAATACAAACACTGTACTAATATGGGGCGCGTTGGTGGTTTTTTTTCCTTCTCTCTCTCCATTGAATTAACACTTTTTTTTGTTGCTGTGATACAAAATGAGAATTTATTGTACAAAGGACATCAAATTCAATATCGACAGATTAAACATACAAATTTTGATAAACAGCGGTGGAATTATAAGATCGGACAACGCGATATCAATTCATGACCATTCCATGTCGAATGAAGAATGAACGATTTTGCTTGAAATTGTTGGATTTGAAATGAAGACAGTTGACGTTTATTCTGTAATAGTTTTTCAGTAAAACAGCCTACGGGCTGAAGAAACTCATTTCCATAGTATTCATTGAAAAATCGTGTTCTTGTTAATTGTTATCCATCTGAACAACGTTGTCTTCAAGTAGAATAAGTCGATCAAGTACGAACAGTCCCTGATAGAATTTAGAGTTCACTCGGTTTACCAGTTTTTATTTCCCAAGACTCTACTCGATAACGACCAACGACAAGAAGTTCTTGCTTAATATACAATAAATAATTTTGTCGTTAACTAACCAATGACTGACACAGTTGTAGCTAAACTACAATAACTTGTTGTATCAATCAACAGAAATTAAAGAAAAAACGATTGATTGTAGGCGTGCGTTGCTTCATATCTCGTGTATGTTATGCAAAATGACATGTAAGCAATTGGAACGATTCTTTTGTTGCAGGAAGGTGCCATGTCACATTAGTGAATTAATGGAAAACTGATAGTTCGTTTCGAAGAGTCTAGCGATAGTTTCTTCTTTGTAACCATTATTAAAAACTTCTATTGACATGACATCGTCAAACTCTTCGAAACTATACTGCATGAGGTAACTTTGCCTCCAGGTAATCTGAAATTACTGCCATAGCAGGGGTGGGCAATGGGTAAGGGACCGAGACTGACGTAGTTCACAAAAAATTGTTTTCATCCCTAGATGTCAAAAATCGATTTTAAAATTTTTTTTAAATTGATTTACAACGAGAGTAAAGTCAAAGAAGCTAAATTTTCGAGTTTTCAGTTGCCCACATATTTTGACCTCTACCAAAAACTTATTTTGAAATTTTTGTTAGACGTATTAGTCTTATTCGACTAATCGGGGTCCAATTTAACTGGAAAAAATAAAAACCGAAAGAAGTTTGTCGAAAAAGTATGTTTCGTGACTCGTCAAAGTTCGCCGACTATGAAAAATTGAGTGGATCTTGAACTTGAATTTTTATTTTTTGAAAGAAAAGATCGATTTTTTACTGGCTGCGTCATTATTGTGAGCAGTCTTTTTTGAACTTAAAAATTCGTAAATTCATCGGGAAAATGATTCAATTTTTGCTCAAGTGGGCTTTAATTCTTGGGAATGTTGTAGGCTATACAGAACAGAAAAGTTTTTGAAAATAATCTGAGAATCGTTTGTGTCGTAAGTGCCTAAAATTGGGGAAAAAACTGAGAAAATCGAATTTTTGAAATATGCACGAAAAACATTATTTTTGATTCATTTAATTGAATTTAATATCTGTGGTCACTTTTCGATCCAACAATTTAAAATCGAAGATTTTGTGCACTTTTTCAAAAATTTGATTTTCTCAGTTGAGGCATTTTTCCCCAATTTTAGGCCAAACAAACACTTACGACACAAACGATTCTCAGATTATTTTCAAAAACATTTCTGTTCTGGATAGCCTACAACATTCCCAAGAATTAAAGCCCACTTGAGCAAAAATTGAATCATTTTCCCGATGAATTTACGAATTTTCCACTCAATTTTTCATGGTCGGCGAACTTTGACGACTCACAAAACATACTTTTTCGTCAAACTTCTTTCGGTTTTTATTTCTTCTAGTTAAATTGGAACCCATTTAGTCGAATAAGACTTCTTTGCTTCTTTGATTTTACGCAAGTTGTAAATCAATTTTTAAAAAATTTTAAAATCTATATTTGACATCTAGGGATGAAAACAATTTTTTGTGGACTACGCCAGTCTCGGTCATGCAAAAATTGCAGCTGTGGCATAATGTACATAACTTGGAGACAAAGTTAACTGCTATTTTAAGTCATTGAAGGCTTAACGAATCAAGTTTCATTTTTCTTATGATTCACTAAAGTGACACGTCCTCTCTCTGCATTTATCTCTTCAAATTGTGATGTTTCTACAACAATTTTTTCAATGGAACGTGTCGGGAACTTAAAAAGTTGTGCTCTCAACACCACATCATAATAAATTTTATAAATAAAATCCCTTGCGCAATATATCTATTATTGAAATTTGTAAATGAATACATATGAATCCATTAATTTCTTTTGAAATTTTATTAAAAAAAAATATTTTTTTTATTTACAACAAAATTTGTGGAAATGCCCTACAGAACCAATATAATTATTTAAATTCATCGAACCCCAATTTTTATTTTACCCAAACGTGTTGTTGATTCGAAATTCCTGTATATATACAGAATTATACGATAATGTGGTGCTTCAATTACATAAAATAAACATTCCGCACATATTTACAATGCGACCACTTCGGCAATACATATTTTGAAAAATGTGAACTTTCAACAATGTTTTAAGTGATAAAAAAAATATATCCTCAACGATAAAAGGAAAAAATACACAAAAATAAAAAACCAAAACAACAGAGCACCAACATTTGTGATAACGAACCGAAATACGAATCGGTATCAAATTCTTCTTGTAAAGCGCGCAAATTCTGCGACACTTAATATGTTGGGACGATTTCGGTTCGCACTTATCGTATTGCTGATATATGTGGTGGATTATGCTCATTCGCATCGACGTATTCGGGAGCCAAATGGAAATCGTGTCAAGAAATCAGGCAATGGAAATGGTGGAAATAATGGCGATGCTGGCAGTGTATCCGAAACGCAAACAAATCCGTTCTTACCGTTGCCGGGTTTGAGGGAACGTAAACCGAATATAATATTGATTTTAACTGATGACCAAGATGTCGAGCTCGGTAAGTGTTATTTGATTTTATTGAAGATTCTGTAACTGATTTAATGTTTGAGACGAACATGACTCTAATGTAATGTATGCAAGTACGTAAGATGCCGCATTGAATAAAACTTCGAATTGAGAAGTGGTGGATTGGAAGCTTTTACTATGTAACCCCCAAAAGCCAAAGCATATATTTTCGTATGTACTTTCCAATGACAGTATGTGTTGATGGTTATATTTGCACTTCAATGAATTGATTCCTGATACAAGTTGGTTTACGATGATATCTCGAACTAAATTTGAATTTACAAAATGTTGTACCTCGGGGATTTCGCTTTAATTTACTTGAAATAGCTATCAATTTAGATGTTTTATGAATTGTTAGCAGTACGGTATACGATATTTGGTGAGATATTTGAGGAAGCGAATGATACTCATTATCGTTATATCCTTTTTGCAGCGCCGACACAGCCTAACAACAATTCCTATGAAACACCTTTTAAATTATTTTAAATCGTTTCGCGAGGATATCATCAATTCTAATCCATATTCAGCAGCAACTTTACTTCCCGCTCTTTATTATTGAATATTAGACTTATGCGTCCGACTTAGCGATGGTGTTTTGTGTTTATTTTCACAAACACGTAAAGCTTAGTAAGTTGTTGCTTGGAAATGTGTGATGTTTTGAGCAGTGGGAATAAGGCCCTTTGGCTACAAACTTCTGCCGGATTGTTATTGATTGATCATGCCTTACAGATTGTGAGTTGGTGTGTTTGTTGTTGATATTGAAAATTGTATTGGTTTACTTGTAATATTATGAGACGATGGACGTTTTTTTTGCATTTTGAAACAATCTAGTCTCTTTAGTATTTCTTGAACAACTGAAACAACTTGGAGGTAGGTCTTTAAGACTTTTGTATGGGATCCTTCATGGGATCCTTAAAACATCCGTTTCAAGAAAAAATCCGGGATCCCGGTTAGAAATTAAAGATCCCTCAGGGATACACCAAAATTTCTCAAAAATTTTGGGGGTCACCACACAAATATTGTAGACCCTCCACCCTCCTCAAAACAACAAATTTCCAAGCATGAACGAAGATTATTCTAAAAAAATTCCTCTGAAGTAACTTATAGCTCCTTGGAATTGTAACGCATACTGGAGCTACGCGATGCATTTAATTTAAGAAATTATTTGAAAACTAGGTCCCACCTTTTGGGCCGGTCAGGTCCCTTGACTGACAATTTTATGAATATTATTTTAAATCAATTTCATTTCATTTTTCGTTGTTAAACTTCCGAAGCATCACCAAAGTCCAAATTCTTTGCAAAAGTACTTTTTGTATTCTCACGGCTTGGGGTAATCTGGCACACGGTGCTAAAACAACGCATTTTTCAACTACGTAAAATGTGAACTCAGACACTTGCGCGTGTCAATTTAAGATTTCAAGAGTGCGTTCTTTTTGCACTGTGTGTCAGTTTCCCCAAAGAATCACAAAAACCTTCGTCTGAGTCCAAATTCTTTGGAAAAGTACTGTTTGTATTCTCAATTTCAATTAACCATAAATCATAAATTAAATACAACGACTCGTGTAAATTACGGCCCTCGCTCCGCTCTGGCCGCAAACTTCCCACTCTTATCAGTTGTCTATTATTCTGTTTCATCGTCTTATTGTTAACGTTAATCAGAAGTAAGTGATGCGAATGTAGGACGACTAGAGGACTCAAGTTATCGTGTTTACAAGCAAAAAATTTGGACAAGCAATTCCGTTTTTCATAACATTTCATACAACCTTTGGGACAAACATTTTAGGGTATTTTCCGGCATAAGATCCTGACTTACAGTAAAGGGAATAAATGAAATTGAAAAATTGAAATTGAGAAATGACTTCAAAGTGTACGAAATGTTTCTGGTCTTAGTGCATCGACAAGCGGATGTCAAATTTAAACCAACCCGTTTATGAAATTGTTTTAGATGTAGGAGTGTGCTCATGTCACGACGTCACGTACGATTAACAAGCAATTATCAGTAGATAACCTGTCATTTGAGAACAATAGTATCTTATGATATATTCTAACACACGGTAGCATAGCGCAGATGATGTGCAATACTAACCAATCCAATTGAATAATTATTACGTACAACGTCCCTCTAACAATCGCAAACATGGATATGTTGAATACGACATACTTTGACGAAGATTAAATTTAAGTTAAAATCGCGAACCAATCGAAACCAATTTCCTCGACTCACCAGTTTTTTCTTCTTCTTCTTTAAAACCACTCCAGGTTCATTAAATTTTATGCCACGAACATTGCGTTTGCTGCGTGACGGTGGTGCGGAATTTCGACATGCATACACCACAACACCGATGTGCTGTCCAGCCCGTTCGTCATTGCTAACTGGTGTCTATGTGCATAATCATATGGTGTTCACCAATAACGATAATTGTTCCAGGTACAAAATTTTCAAATTTGAATTCGGGTGGCTATGTATACGCAAATTTTTTTTTTAATGCATCACAATCCACTATAGCACATCATGGCAGGCGAATCACGAAACCAGGTCGTTCGCAACGTACCTATCCAATGTAGGCTACCGAACGGGTAATATGCTAATTTTATCGCCGCTCATAAAGAATTGAATGTGATTATTGATTTTGTTAGTTTGGCGAAATGTGTGAAAGGCTATTTCTATTTGCCTTCCAGTCGTTTCAATTATTGAATGCGAAACTTTTGTTTTTTTTTCTTTTTCCTTTGCTAAAACTAAAATAATTTTCAAACATTTTTTTCTCTGTTCGTTATTCGTGTAGGCTATTTCGGCAAATATTTGAACAAGTATAATGGGTCATGGATTCCACCCGGCTGGTAAGTTTAAACAATCTAACAGAACAAGGAAAACTTTTTTTTTTAAATTCACAACACAATTTCAGGCGTGAGTTTGGTGGACTTATAATGAATTCGAAATACTACAATTACAGCATCAACATGAATGGCCAAAAGATTAAGCATGGTTTTGATTATGCAAAGGTGGGTATAGCTTAACTATATGGATTTATGTTTTCATTTTATTTTCCCAATGTCGGAACAATTAATCGTAGCTATCTGCGGAGAAGTTTAATTTTCTCTTCCTTTTCCTTATTGTTTTCGTATTTAAATTTGTTTTGAAGAAAATGGGTAGGTACCGACATACAAATCGTCTGTGAGTACCATTCATGCCATTCATTTATATTAGCTACATTCTAGCTGTTGGTTTAGACGCAAAGAATGTTGTTTTAATGGAAAGACATACAGCCTGTGTGTAATTCATTAAAATTCTACTGAACGCTCGAAATGCTGAGGATGAAAGTTTGATTTTAAATATTTAATTTCATTTCATTTGTTTGTAAATAGCCGGGAACGAGTCGAGATCATATTGGTTGTTGTGCATTTAGCTTTTTAGGCACATTGACGAACGACTGCGCAACCACATTCGATGTAATAGATAAAATGTAACGAAAAATTTTAAGAAATTCGAGAAAATTCGAGAAATTTCAAGAAATTAGTTTCCAAAAAGTAGGCCTTGCTGTAAAGAGCGTGTTGATGAATGTCTGACCTTTAAAAACGGCTAATTATCTGTTAACGACAGCATTGTTAACAACTAGCGATGGCCTACGGATAATGTTATCGTATCTAGCGAAATTGTCTTATTTAAACAAATGAAGTAACAGATTATAAGTGTCAAACACCAGTTAATTAAATCCTTTGTGAAGAAAATACTCAAATTCGTTTAAAATCCACATTAAATTCTTGTGAATATTTAGAAAGTCCTTTTTTGAGTTGTTCAAGAAAAAAGAGTCAAAGCTGACCATTAAAAATCGTCGAAATTCAACGAAAATCGAAGAGAAATCTTTTAAATCATGTAAAAATACTTGAAAATCGTTTCCCAATGTTTTTCCAAGAGAAACTAATAATTTTAAGCGATTTATTTACTTTCATTTTCAAGAACTTTTACACGAGTCCTAGGATTTTTATTCGATTTTCAACAAATTTCGTGATTTTTAAGAGGATTTTCTATGTTTATCTGACCCCTATCTATATTAATACGACGCTCGCAGGAAGGGTATACTTCAAAAAACGTCTCTATATGTTAAAACCACAAGTGAAATTTAGGGAAAATTAGGAATGTAAGGAAGACATTTTACTTTCAACTTTCAACCCTGAATGGTTTAAGCCAGATACGTAATCTCTAATCTATCATTTTACTATAAAATATATTGAACCGATCATTATCCTATCTATCATGATTATTCATAACAATTGTCCCAATTCAACTTCCATCTTTTGAATCCCATCTACAGGACTACTACCCCGATTTGATAGCAAACGATTCCATTGCATTTCTACGACAATCGAAACAACAGAACCAAAGGAAACCAGTTCTATTGACAATGTCTTTCCCGGCACCACACGGTCCAGAAGATTCGGCACCGCAATACAGTCATCTGTTTTTCAATGTCACCACACACCAGTGAGTATAATATTGTTATTTTCGTACAAGTTAAGTGGTTATTATGTTACTCACTTTCATGAATTTAATATCGTCGTCTCGGCATTGTGTATTTGTTTGCTAGTACGCTTCCAGTCGGTCGATTGTTTTTAAACAAGCAAAACCGACGAAAATTGAACGAATTATTTTTCATGTTTTCTTTATCAGATAATTTGGTGAATTTAGCTTTTCGTCGGTCCGTATTTATTTGCTTAAAAGTGAAGTAGACGGTTTTTTTGTTATTTGACATATACAATTGGAGACAATTTGATATGTGCAGATTTTTGCTCCAGCTGATGATGGTTCGCAAAGACACACTACTCCAAACTTTGCGTGTTAAAATTAGATTGTCGAAAAGGTTTGTCCCTGATAAAAAGTGTCCATGGGAGCGAACAGATCAAATACATTTTTTGAGGTATTGTATGGGAATAATACGATATCTTCACAACGTAGTTCCCCTGATCAAATTAGCCCAAAAATCATGCACAAAATTGGATGTTGTAACTGAAGTTGAATCAGTGCCATCTGTATCCCCTGAATTGATCAATTTTCAAATTCCCGCCCAAAATAATCTTTTTTGCGTTGCGCCTCTTGTAACCGACCTAATTTTAGAGTCTAGCTAAGGCACTGAGTTTAAGGGACATTGTGTACTACAATAATGGCTACATTTACATACAATTATCTAGAAAAAACCTTAATCCGATTAAGTTTATCGGTTAGTGTATTCACATGAAAGAGAAAGATAGTCTCTCCAAATGGCCAGTGAAAACAAGCTTTTGAAAGGGTGTTTATGAGTGTGACAACATCATTGGCAGCCAATGAGTAAATATTGGAAAATGCCAAAGGTTTATATGTGAGGAAGTTGCAAATCTTTGTAGATGCTCTCAGAAAACCATTGGTAATGAAGGCTGTGATGGTATTCACTAATTTCAATTCGTTTCTCAGTAAAATATTTTAGGCCACCAAATTCATATCTATGTAATCTGAAGGTCGTAATGGAACAATTTTATAATCGTCGTATGGTTATTGAAACCTTCATTCAATTGAATTCTATGAACAGTGTATGACTAGGCAAAAAGTAAACGGATGGAAACAATCGACTATATGTCGTCTGATTGTCGTCAACATTAATATTGCATGCCGAGTAATTGTACATCTTTATCTTTGTGTTCCAAGTTCTTCATTGACTTTAAGCAATATGAGAAAATATGAGAGCAAAAAATCATTTTATACCTTCGGCATTGTATGTGAGCTCACAGACGAGAACTCAGAAACCATTCAAATAAATTGAAAAGAATTTCCAATAAAGGACATTCTCCATTGTGGAATGGAATGATAAATATATATGAACATGGAACATTTCATACGTGACTGGCATTAGTGAATCGTTACGTACAGTTCCCAGTTGCACACACTTATCGGTTTATCTGATTCCGATATATATCGTCTGTGAGCGAACATATATCTGCTTGAATTTCATAGTCCTATATGGTGCAAAGTGCTATACGGGTTATCAAATTTTATTATTATTCCTCGGTTTGTTTACGTGAATTAACTGGAGAAAATCTCATTATTGTGAAAATAATGGAACTAAACATTACCCACAGAAGACACATTTGACGTCATTTCACAGACGGAAAATTGAAAATCTTGTAGTATGGTTATATCCTGCTATATGGTAATACTAAGCTATTTCCCTGTATTTGTGAGCAGGAGTGAGCATGACTTCACAGTATACGTACCCATGAAAGTCGTATAACATTTTAGAATATTTTAGCAAATAAAATTTTATGCTTTCCAGTGAGTCTAACTAAGCTAAACGCTAAGGAGCAGCAACACATAAAATATACAATCCAAGCACGTGAGAACAATAACATCGCGTGTTTCTACGTTGTAAATTGTTCCACGTACTCTCTCGACTTTATACACTTGTGTTACGTTTCAGGTATATGGGGACTTGTTCAAAATTGAAAGATTGTTATTGCCGACTGTTAATAAGAGAAAAAAATAATATTTGGTTTTGATAACGAAATGGATTTGAATTTTCCGATTTATGTCTACACTTTAATATGAAAATTGAATTCTACCGAAATTGGATCGAACGGCTAAGTTTTAATATAAAAAACAAAAGAATTGAGATTGAAGTGAAGTCATCGATGGGGGAAGTCTCTTTGAAGTGTAAGCTGCTGCCTTCTAAGCTAAGTTTTATTTGTCTTGGGACCTCACTAACATCTCTTTACGGCCAATAACAAGCCACGGTGGGGCTGAACGAATTTTAAATAAACATGTCGACTTCCATATCGGTTCTTTTCATATCTGAGTTAGGGGAGACATGTACTATACAACGGCACATGCTGCAGGCGCAACCGCTGAGCCGTTTCTGAGAACTAGGAATATTGTCGCCTGGCCCAGCGGAAGTTGCTGGACTAGTGTTTGAAACTGGAATCGGTAGAGGGTCAAATTCTAAGATCAACCATATAAAAATTATTACTCTCGGTCATTTGGTCGCAGTCGCAGAGCAATAGAAGCTGAAAGTCGCAAATTTGTCAACCGGCAAGGTATGGAAGTAACCAAAGTTCACCGAGGGTAGCAAAAAAGTGACCTTTCTGAAAATGTACCAAAAGGGACCACTTTCAAAATTTTGTTATTGCCATTCGAAAGAGCACATTAACCTAATCTAGAATCGCTATTACATTGCTGGGTTGGGCGCTTCGTCGTGGAGACATAACCCCTTGAGGAAGGTGAAAGTGCGACTTTCAACTTCTATTGCTCTGCGACCAAATGACCGAGAGTAATAATTTTTATATGGTTCTCAAAACTCACTAGTTCACTTCCATAAAATTCCCATGAATTTTATGTGGAAACAGAACACTGGGGGACTCGTCAGGAACGACAGTGTCGAGATTTTTGTTATTGTATGCGCTCTACGGTAGGGAAGGTAAACTTTTTGTAAAAAATCAAGCAAACAAATGAAACCAAAAAGAAGAGCAAAAATCAACATTTTAATGAAATAATATAGGCCGTCAGCCAATAACGATAATTCAAACAATAACAATAATATCCAAACATAAACGATAATTCCCAACAATAATGACCTGTCAGAAAAAAGAGCAATTGTGAATGAGTCTAGACGTACAGATGTGTACCATTCACAAACGGCCTTACTTCAAAATTTTGGTGGCAAAAGAGATTTTTCGAAATAGATTGAAAATCTTTTTTGATGCTACTGTAATTACTCGGCAACCACACAACGTAGAGATTCCAAATCGGTGTCAAAATGAAGGTATTGGAGCCAAATTAAGAATGCCGGAGGGAAATAGTATGTTACTAAGACTAAAAGTCTTTTTTAGCGTGTGAGAGGTTATACTCTAAAAAAGACTTTTAGTCCGTGGTACGAATAATATTTTTCATATCCGACGGAGAAAAAGTGCGACGAAGTCGTAATTTTCGGGTCCTAGGTATGAAAAAGGAATTTCTGTTGGAAGGTCTGGTGTGCCTGACAAGTTGTTGAACAAATACATTTTGTATTCGGCTATGCGGCAATTTGACATAGGTGTTTGACCACTGCCTTATCAGGGACTGATATACGTGTGGATTCTCAGTCTAACAGGATGTTTCTTTTAAATAAAAGACAAGCATTTAAGCATCTTCAATAACAATTTGTAAAAGGATAGTTATAATTGAAAGTTCAGTTCACTATTCAAATACATTCGGAGGAATTTGATAAAGGAATTGGTATCCTTGAACGTAAATTTTTTAATTCATTTAACAAAGTATAGCAAAAGTTTAAGAGCAATGAATGCTTTTCAAATTTGTAGCCTTCTCTGAACCAAAATTTTTTCTGAAAAAGTGAAACCATTAAACCAAGCAAAAATGTGTAACTTTTAAAGGAAAATTTGATTTGTAGGTGATAACTGATCCCACTTGGAGAAACATGTGCAGATTACACAAATTTACACAGTCTGCAAAGGTTACTCCAAGTGGAATTAGTTATCATACAAAAAACAATTTTTCCTTTAAAAATTACACATTTCTGCTTGTTTTAATGGTTTTAGTTTTTCAAAAAAAATTTTGGTTTAGAGAAATTATCAAAAGCCGAATATTTTTCCTCCCAAATTTAGACTACAAGGGATGATCACACTTAATTAAAATATTCCTACAATGCTGAAGGTTCCATTTCGAAATATTGGCAGACTTGACTACCATATAGGCAGGTATGGCAATTTGCGAGAATCGTTGCGACCTTATAAAAGTCAGGCACTTTCTCATGTCTGATTCTTATTTTTTTTTTTTTATCAACAAATGGAAACAACTGAATAATTTTCGCGAAGCCCCACTCGACAGAAACTCTGAGGCGACTCATTCTCTTGTTAACCGTTTGCTGTTTTTTGGTTAGACGCCCCTTAAATGGTACAATAAGCTCTTTTGACAACGGATAGCCAGCGTCACCGTACAAATGCGGAGGATTCTCCCACCCTCGGAATTCTTGCTCCAGTTTTGCAACAGTTTTACTTCTGGCAAGCATATGTCCGTCATGTCAAATACCAAATACAAAAAAACATTTGTTCAACGATTTCTCAGGCACGCTAGACCTTCCAACAAAAAATTCCTTTTTCCCTCCGGCATTCCACATTTGGCTCGAATATTTTGACACCACTTTGGATTCTCCACGATGTGTTGTTGCCGAGAGATACACTAGGGCTACCCTCGTCTTGTTAGAAATAATAAAACAAAAAAGATGTTCAATCTATTTCGAAAAATGTCTTTCGCCACCAAAATTTAGAATCTAGTTTGCATTTGAACCAATGCACCACCAAAATTTTGAAGTAAGGCCGTTTGTGAATGGTACACATCTGTACGTCTAGACTCATTCACAATTGCTCTTTTTTCTGACAGGTCATTATTGTTGGGAATTATCGTTTATGTTTGGATATTATTGTTATTGTTTGAATTATCGTTATTGGCTGACGGCCTCTAATAAATTCAAATCTCAACCCATCGGCTCACGCACAGATCCATTCACCCACTCATTCACTTTCGCACAAAAACTCACAACAGTAAACTTCACAAACACTTTTACTAAAACTGAAACCGAAAATTAAACAAACGGAAAACACTGACACTAACACTAACAAAAGCCATGGCCACTAATCTGAAAAAACAAAAAGGAACATTAGAACCAACGAAAAACAAAAATCAAAGAGAAGATAACCTAAGCACTCCACTAACACTGGAAGAAGTGTTAGCACGGCCCACAGCGCAATTCCTCGGTGTTTTCTTCTTTTCGAATTAAATGGTCAGTAGTGCTTGTCCGTCTGATGAAGGTGGTCTGTAGATGAGAGAATGAATGCTCGCCGCAGGTAGACTCCCCGTTTCAAAAGAATTCCAATGCGGTTTGCCAGAGTTCTATTAGAGTGGTCCATCCAACTAAGAATATGTTCTTAGTTTCTCTATTCTCGGAGCATGGAAGTGGATTCCAATAACTGAAAATCAAAATCTAAATAGGCGTCTAACGTTTGACAAATAGTCTGAAAGAAATAATTTTTCAAGAATATTTCAGACACATCATGAACAAGGTTGGTAAATCATTTTAGTGAAAGACGTAGCCACTGAGACTTCTAGTGGAAATGAATCTAGTCTATAAAAAGTGTAAACTGTTGCAGTCTCCTTCATCTCATTGCTTTTTATTGTTCATCTCTTTTTTTTCTAAAATGCAGAGTTACGGGTTCCATGTTTAAACAAAATTAGAACTTTCAGAGTCCTTGTCTGGGTAAATTGTTGCACCCGACAAAAAATACGTTCGACACTCCGACACTGTCTTTCCTGCTTAGATCTGAGTTAATTCTTCAAAATTATCATACGATTTTACTCAACACCATACGTTTTTCTTAGTACTCCATCGTACGATCATGCCCCGAATCCGGATAAACAATGGATTCTCAGAGTAACGCCACAAATGGAACCGGTTCATCGTCGGTTTACTGATCTTCTAATGACGAAGCGACTCCAAACGCTGCAAAGTGTAGACGTAGCAGTGGAGCGTGTCTATCAGGTATTTTGTTAATGAAAAATTGACATTATCACGGATTCAACATCTTGCAATCATGTTACACTAAAAGGAATTGAAAAATTTGGGCGAACTGGACAACACGTACATAATTTACACGTCAGATCATGGATATCATCTTGGACAATTTGGATTGATTAAAGGCAAAAGTTTTCCCTTCGAATTCGATGTTCGAGTTCCATTCTTGGTTCGTGGTCCGGGGATCCAACCAGCAACTGTGTAAGTAATCTGTCAATGTTTTCAATCCACCATCGATTGCATGATGTCATATTTAACAGAGTGGACGAAATTGTTCTAAACATCGACCTGGCGCCAACGTTCCTCGATATGGCCGGAGTTGCAACACCAGCACATATGGATGGTAAAAGTTTTCTGCCATTGCTGGTGAACCGACATCGCCATATAAAAGACACATGGCCAGACACATTTCTTATTGAAAGTTCGGGTCGCCGGGAAACGCCAGAACAAATTGCTAGAGCGTCTCTGTTGAAATATTCAGGTTCGCAAAACAACAACGATACAACGATCGATATGAAGAAAAGGGAAAACGATACGATCTTGATGGTCGATGTAGGATCACCAGAAATCGATGATCAGGATGATGATGGTTGGTTTCGATATCTTTAGTTAATTAACCGTTAACCAAAACAATTACTCAATTAGATGGTACAGTGTCGATGGAAGAAAAAGGATTAGAAGACGATTCTGACATCGACGGTGACGATGATATATTCGGACTGTTGTCTCAGGATTATATTGTAGATAAACATGGGGTTCCGAGTATTGAAGATTTGGATGAATCGATTGTACCGATCCTTGCGCACAAAGATTCTCGTAACTTTGACAATGAAGTCATTGAAGGACGGTTTGGTAAATTTCACTTTCCATTCCAGCTCAACACGATCAGCTGGATAATAATCTTCCTGCCCAACCGTACTTGTCGAAGGTTGCACGTTTAAATTCCGAATGTTCCGATCCGACTATGCAACAGAACTGCGTCAGTGGTCAGAAATGGCGGTGCGTCAATGAGTCCGGTCGGTGGCGGAAACATAAATGTAAATTTCATGTGAGTACTTTTCGGATCGTTTGTCTTGTTAGACCTCGTTAGACCAAATTTTCGGAATTCTGTTTCGGTCAGATCTGTTCCTCCCTTGTCTATTTTCGACTGTTTACCCTTCCTTATTGGTGACAACCCCAATTCACTTGCTCTCTAGTCCAATCGCTTCAATAGACGAAAATGTATCAACGGTTGCTTTGCCGTGATCAACGAAAACTCTGTATTTGATGAGATTCATTAGTTCCGGCTGAATTGTGACCCATACGGCATTCGGACGATTTTGATTTTTTGTATGGAAGGGCAATGAAGGACTTTTTATGATTTTTCTTCATACAACGACCGAAGGACTTTTTGGAGCCAGTTCCGGCCCTGATATATAACTGTATAGTAAACGAGACCATAACAAAATTGCTGAAAACTAAACATGTTCACACCATCACATCACGCATCTTATCTAAACAAAAAGTTCGAACAATGAAAAAACTCTTCTTTCCACAAAGATTCAACTTCAAACTCACTTGGCCGAGATAAACAAAATCTCTTCACCCAACAAAAGAAACTGTGCCTGTTTCACACCCAATGGAATTGTTTACAAGAAAATCAAAACTGAAAAGCAATACGGCAACAGTCACATGCAAAGGTAATAATGATGAGCGTCTGTGTGATGTTCTTTTTGATTGTTGAATGAATCAATGACGATGAATTCACTATTATGTTTGTAACCGTAGAACGAATGAGAATTTAATTGTGGGACGACAGAAACGCAATGCTATCGATATCGACAACGAATTGGAGGATTTTCAAATCGTTTACGGTGAGGATATGGTCAATTTGTTGAAATTATCGGAACAAGTTGATAAACTGGAGAAGGAGTTGATGGCAGCTAATGCTCATCGAAGTAGAACGAAACGGGAATCGGTGGACCATATTGGCAGTGTGATCACGGTAATCACCTCGTTTAATCTTGACTGACACCCGATCCCTTGAATATTTTTCACTTTGTTTTCCTATAGGAAATTCAAGATTCGTTAGAGGAGCTTGAGTCGTCATTTAAAGGCCAAGGTAAAGTGGAATCCCGTGGCGAAGAAAATGGTAAATTTGGCGCAAAATGTTTCATTGAAAATAACGGGAAGGTGAATTGTTCCGACATAATTTACGAAGACGAAAAAAGTTGGAAATTGTCACGCGTCCAAATCGATTTGCTGATCAAAGTGTTGAAGAACAAGATCAGCGATTTGAAGGACATTAAAAAACACTTGAAGGAACACAAGCCCGCCCACATGAAAGACTACGACGAAATCCCTTCGATCGAAGACGACGAATATACCAAAGACAATCATCCAACATTTCGCAAGCACAATCATCACGACAATCTCGATCACAATCAGCAGCTGGTTAACCGCACTACTGAACGCAATGAACCCAAACGATATCAATTGCCAGCGGCAGCCAATAGACATCGCAATATCGATGAAGAGTTGGCACGAATCAATATAACTTCGCCTCGATTACACAGTTCGCATCACCGACCGAAGGGAAATCGTTCCCATTGGAATACGTTTCGACAACATCATCCGAAGAAGGTAAACCTTGAGGATTTATTTGCCGACGATAAGTCAAAAGACAAAGTGACAACGCTCGCGCCGGCTAGCGTTACAGAAAGTGATATTTTAAGCAAAATCAGTAGTAGTAGTAGCACCACATCGAAAATAGATTTTGAAGACGAGACAACCAGAAATTATTTCAATGAAATGGAATCATCGACAAAATTTGAGGAAGATGTTCACATCACTGAAGCACCTGGTCGACGTAAAACTACCAACGAAATGAGAGGTGAATTGCACATGATTCGGTTTCTCCATTCGTTACTAACTTTGTAATTTACAGGATCGACCAATAGTCCACGAATTGAGAGAGTTAAAACCGAAGTCATTACGGAAGATCCAGATGATGCCGATAGTGACTTTAATCCGGAAGGGAAATCGTCATGTTTGTGTGCAGACGTTGAAGTGTAAGTGTCTTTACTGTATCATTTTTGCTAGGCCACCCTAACCTGCCAATTTTTACAGTGCTACCGTGAAGCCAGATTTGGCCCGTGATGCTCGTCGGAAGCTGAAGGAAGAGCGTCAAAAGAAGAAGGAAAGAAAGCGTAATCGAAAGGCCAAATTGGAGAAGGAGTGTCTAGCAGAGAGGATGAATTGTTTCAGGTTTCTTAACCTATGTCGTCCATTCAAAATGTAAACTTAATTAACTTCGACCAATCAACAGTCACGATAATAGTCATTGGCGCACTCCACCACTTTGGAACGATGAGCCGTTTTGCTTCTGCATGAATGCGAACAACAACACCTATTCTTGTGTAAGAACTATAAATTCTACACACAACTTCCTTTACTGCGAATTCACCACCGGAATGATAACTTACTACAACTTACGGATAGGTGAGTTAGTTGCTGTCATATGAACCCTCGTATGAACCAATGAAACACTAAACATCATCCGTTTCACATTTGCCAGATCCATTCGAGACACAAAACAGAGTGGCGTCATTGACGCCGGAGGAGAAGTCATATCTACATGACACGTTAGAGCATTTAAAAGGCTGTCGCGGTAAAGGCTGCACACTTCCTAGACACAGTACAATTCCCGTTCAGCAAGATCATGACAGCATACAAAACCAAAGAATCGGAACGAAGCGAAAAATTGACATGGGTAAGAATTAGGGTCTTGTCCACCGCGAATAGACGGTTTCGATTTTCGATATTTTTGCTTTTATTTTACATGCAGCTTCGAATCGTCATTTAGCGGAATTCGGTGAACCAAAGAGACGAAAAATGTCAAAGTGAGATTGAGAAGAAATTTTGTTTTTAATTATCGGTGAATGGTTACATGTGTATGTTTTGGCAGTTTTTGTTTTGTGCTTTACACCGAAACTTTTTCTGTAAACTAATTTTCACCACTCGCTCGTACTGGATGTTCTTCAGCTTTTTTTTTGTCTTTTGATATGTGTTCCCATAGAATCTACTCATTTGGCGAGATCACGTACAGACGGCAGTCATCTGTTAACAACACTGACAGCAATAATAAACGACAAGGACTATTGTAGCCTTTATAGCAAAAAGCATGTTCAAATCAAATGAAGTAAAAGATTTCTGAAATCAATCTCTGAAAATCTTCGATCAAATGGAAAAGATCAGATAGTAAAACTGTTAATATGCTTGCTGTTTGTGACAGGTTAACTCTATGATTTTTTGAGTATTTTTGGGAGAACATTTTCCACATTTTTTCTAAATTTTTCCACATTTTTTTGGGAAAATTAAGGAAAGTAATTGAAAGTGTGGGAAAATAGATGAAAATATAGGAGAATGTTCTCCCAAAAATAGTCACTGGATTTTGTATTTACTGCTTTTAGTACTATGGGTATTTTCACTGAACTTTAGACTTAGAGACCCTTTAGTAATATAAGTGCTGTGGTATCTCGTATTTCATATTTGTTTTATGTCAGACATTGAACACACATTGCTTTTAATTATGTCATATTACGATTGAGTGTTGAAGAAAAGATATTTTGAAGTAGTTTCTGTGACAGAGTAGAGGTGGGGTTGAACAAAACTTAAATAGAGTCGCGACACCTGCTCTAATTTTTTTTCATGTTCTTATTGAGGAACCACATTCAGTTCGCGGATCCATCCAGCCGTTTTGGAGAGCCGGCACTCCCCACGGCCATGAGTGCCGGTTCTCCAAAACGGCTGGATGTTATAGTACTCGAATCCCTCAATAAGAACAAAAAAAAATCAGAGGTGGGATCGCGACTCTATTTACGTTTTGTTCAACCGCACCGTGATTCCTTAAAGATTATTGTAAACTAACAGCAACATACTCTTTGTTGACCTCAGAAATGTTTTCAAAAATTCTGCAAAATAAACTAGTCAAAAGCAACATCATCTAACCTCTTCCTTTCTTAATGATTTCTCGAGATGAATCTAGTACTTCAACTCAATTTTAACCGGACTTGAATCAGTCTGAAAGACCCGGAAGATAATAAACAGACCTGGCCGGTTTTCTGGTTACCTGATGTTTTATGTACGTTTTCACCATTTTATATTTCTAATAAAATTTACCTCAGGTCACGCCACGTCAGGTCAAAGTTCAATCGGGTCAACGTTGAATCGGGTCAGGTTCAGGTAATTTTAATGTGAAATCTGAACACGACCTGAGACATTTCAGATCGGATGGTAATAATCGAACGTTATTAGTTTTGGGTGGAGCGTTAAAAATAATTCCATTTACCAATATTTCCATCTAATTGGTACCAATTTGATGATAATAACGGTAGCGAGAATTAAAATATTTGTAAAAGGAAAAATTCCAATGGTCGTCGATCAAAAAATATTGGTCGAATATAATTTCCCATTTCAGATCAATGATTTCCGGTCAAGGTCATTTCAAAGTCCACCTATTTCGAGCCTTACCAACGTTATCAATTGGTATAGGATGATTAAGAGGCATCGATGCTTTGCTGAAAAGCATACATTTAGGTGTTTTTTAAATACTGAATTTTAGTTTACTTTTGATGACATCTTTCCACCAGAATCCTTTTTGAAAAATGTACGACCGCAATAACGACCATGAATGGATTAGCTTTCAACCTCGCTTTCAACAGAAATTAGATTTTGTTGTAGCAGTTTGACCACCAGCTCTGAGAACAATGAAAATTATGAAAATTTCGTTAAACTGCTCGCTTTTCTCAGAGCTGGTCGAACGACTGAAACCAAAAGTAATTTTTATTTGAAGCTAACGCATTCGTGGTTGTTATTGCGGTCGTACATTTTTACAAAAGGATTTTGATGAAAAGATATCATCAAAAATGAGATATCTGACACGTAAATGTAGGCTACAATTTTAGCTGAGTACCGGTTCCTCTTAATTGATTTATAAATAATCTGAAAGAATACAGAGGTTCAAATACGAAGGAAATTTGAGAATTGCACTTGCACTGTTTAGTAGATTTTGCGATTTTTTGTGATCAGAATCTTAACCAAATTCATCCAAATCACTTAACATATTTCTGCGTTATCTAAATAATGGACAGACGAACTAATTTTTTTGCAATGCAACTCGTTGGTCAATAAGTCTTCGATCAAAAAATATGTCACACTTGTGAAAGAGATGCAAGATATGGTTTAAAATGTGATAGAAAGAGATACATATAGCCGTGACATACTTTCTGAAGGACCTCTAACGTTTTTAAGACATCAACAAAGCTAACACACTAACTCTGACAGACGTGCATCAAGTTTAAAACATTATTTTTAAACCAAAAACTAATTAAAATGAGGCTTTATGGTGACATTTTCAGACATTGGAGCTTTCACATAACTCTTTTAAAGTTCTTCCTAACCCAACCTTTTACCCTACTTTGCCTTTTCGACTTCAATTATTCATAACAGTGCTTCAGTCAACTAAATAAACTTCCGACGATTTTCAGGTGGCACAAACGGAAACAACACCAACACAACGAGCATTTGATGCGTCGCAATCGCTCGAATCGTCGACCCGTATGGAAGGAGCGTGATTTATATAATTAATTTGTAGAAATCGAATCGAATCGATTACATTCGTTCTGTAACAACATTTTTTTCCCCCAATTTGTTCTAAATTGATTTCATTCCAACCATTTCAATTATTGGAATGGAAATAATTCAACCTCGACGAGAGGTCGAGCATCCATAATGTCGTGTAGTTTATGACAGTAATAATTAGGTAAAATTTTTGTAAAATTGAGTGAGTCAAGCAGTGAGTATAGAAAAATTAAAGTTGTTAAATGCATACGGGGAAAAAATCATTCAGTGTTAACTTTGGAACTTAGATTTAAATAAAATTCAAAATTATGGACGTATGGACCCTGTACTGTCAGTCTCTAAGAAATAAGACGAAAGGAAATCTCCTGAAATTGTATGTGCTCAATACACGGCAAGACTGACTTTTATGCCAGAAAAAAACACAAATCAGGAGCTTACAATAGTTATTTGTTCAACGAGGGTAGAAAAGTAGGTAACGGAATTTCGATGATGTTGTTTGTGACCAGAGCGTAGCGAGAGTCACAAGTCAACAGAGAATCTTATCGTTTTTCCTATGTACACTCAACGTTTTTCACAACAAAGGCTTCCCAATTTTCAGCGGAGGGGTGAAAATGGCTGTGTTTGTGAAAAAAAAACTTTTTTTCGTTGTATCACATCACATTACCACATGAGAAATGTTAGAAGTAATTGAGCTTGGATTCTAACTTGGGCCATACATTCCAAATCGTTCAAACTGCACACTTCTTGCAGTTTAAGTTGTTAGTCGTTTGAGGCTTTTGCAACAACCCCTAAAGTATAACGTGGATTTTTCCTTGTTTATTTGTCTGTTCCTATTAGAGTATGAAGAAAATTGATCGCTGATTTAAATAGGTAAATTCTTTGTCTGATTGTTGATTCAAATTTTTCCTCAAAATCTTATTTCAATTTTGTGAAAAAAAGTATTTATTAAAAGGCTTTTAGGTATCTAATGATGAGATCCATTCACTTAGAGCGTAAGAGGTTGTCGATAGAAAAATGTTTTTTTTTGTAACGTTAAGACAAAAGATTCGTGCTATTGTAACACTGTAAATAGTAGTGCAAAGGTGTTTCTTCCGGGAGTTAATATACATAGAACCGTTCTCTCGAAAGAGATGGAAAATTGTTTTTTTTACGTTTGATTTTTATGCTTATTAACATTGTATGATGATGATAAAAGAGAAATAAAAAAAAGTTTAGCTGAAATCTACAAAATGTTTTTTCTGAAGTCCAGGAGGGAGTCTCCAGGAAAATTGATGTAGAACGAACATATTTTTATGTGATCAGGTACAGTAAAGGTCAATCAAATTTCAGCCTAGGTTTGCTTCTGCTGATTTACTCATACAAACAAAACGGATTAAAGAGCACTCAAAAGTCGTTTGTTCTTAGAAACTGACTTATTATCACTAAAGTCTACAAAGGAACCAAAAAAACCCAGCTATGTTCGCCAAAAGTTATGGATCACTTCCTACACTCAACGTCACTTTCAAATTTGCAGTTTTAATACAACGGAAATCACGTAACGCAATCGTTTCTCACGCATATTTGACACTTACATTGGATATCTTCATTGCAAGCGCAGCGCGCAGCGCTGCGCCTTAATACATGACTGTCCCGGCATCTATTACACGATGCCCGCAGGGCATCGTTGTTTCTAAAAATCTAAAAAGTAGATAGGAGTGTTTTTTGGGGTGGCGAGATGGGAAAAAGTCGAGTTTGGACCTAGGTTAGGGCTGAGGCCGTACCTCGGACCTAATGATTTTACGGTTGATTTCGGTAGAGCTTTTGATGCTGATTCAGGAAATGTAGGTCAAAAAAAATTTTTATGCGTCGCTTGGCCGCTAGGTGGCTTCAAAGTCGGATTTTTTGAAACGAAAAATGGCTGCCATTTCGCGTAAAATTAATGGATTGGCGTGAAATATGTGTCTAAAGGGTTTTCGAGGTCGGCGCTTCGGAATAAAAACATTTGAGAGCGGCCACATGCATGTGAGCCACCGCAAATTGCAAAAAAGTAGTTTTTTGGGTAGTTTTTCTCAATTTTCTCAAAAATAGTACATAGAACTTTTGTGCAATTTCCATGGTTGATAGCCGCTGAAAATACCTATCGATTGAGGTATATATTAAAAAAATCGGCGGAAGCGTTTTCGACAAAAGATGCAAAATGTGTCAATTCAGGGTACCAACTTTGATGCTGGGACGGCCACAAGATGGCGTCGTAGAGCTTTGGTCTCTTCGGGAGAAATGTTCAAAAATGAAAGTTGAGGGGGGTCCTAGAACAAAATTTTTATGTCCGAGGTCAGTGGACCGATTTGAGATTTTTGGTCACTCGATGTTCCAAGAGCCTCAAGGTGCGGTTTCAAAATGTCATTTTAAAGTTGAGGTCTTTGTATCGCTTGAATTTCGTGTTTACGTAGACAATATAACGCATCGAGTCGAAGAAAAAGAATCTGTTTTCTTAAGCTCGGACCGGCAATAATCTAATCTAATGTAAGCGGTTGATGCTGGATCATTTTCCTAAAACAATTTTTCGAAAATAAAAATTTGGATCAGTGCGTGTTTATGAATTAAATTACCTGCGAAAAGATAAGGCCTATCGACTGTACAACATTTGGTCATCAAACACTAAACATTTCATATTAAAATATTTGAGTTTCGATTCAACTTTTACAAAACTCCAATTGCATCAAAGAACCATTTTGTGGTTTGTAAACATCAACAATCTGATTGATATAATGTACGTCAAAATGGTAGTGCTAAACGTACTAGATCAAAAGGTGTCAAAAATGGTACGCTTTTTGTGAGCGCTAAAATTTTTAAAAGTTCATGTTCATAACTTCACATGCCAAGGGAAACTGATTGTTTTATTTTGTCACTGAATAAATAAATTTAAATTGCAGTAACAACTGTTGTACGCACTATTTACATTTTTCGAACATTGCAAACTTTCATATGTAAAAAATATCAAATTTTTCGGTAATTTGCTGAACATCGATGTGATCGATGTCGTGGGATTGTTGTGACCATTATGATTGTTTTTTGCGCTATCTATTTTATACTTTTAAGAAATGGCAAAGTGAAACATTTTCTTTGGTTAATGTGAATTCATCCTTTTACAAATTGTTACAGTGAAACGGTTTCACCGATTTTATTTTATTTTACGCCTTTAAAATCTTTTGCGACTTTCGAACGGATCTTAAATAAATGATTATCAAATAAACGTTTCCCGTTATTCATTGAAAATTTAAATAGGCTAATCCAAGGTAGTACCGATGCGCTTCGGCTATTATTGTAAAACTTCTTTCGAAGAAAGAGTTAAAATCTTCGTGATTGTTTGTCCATTTTCGTATTATTTTGAATGTTCAGCGGAGTCATGATGTGAAAAGTCGTTAGAGGCGTAAATTATGGAGAGGGTATAATTGCTCATTCTAATACAAATAATTCACCTACCGAGATGATCGTCGTCGGGATGATAGAATAAATTTGTCATTATGTAAAATTATTAAAGATCATATACAAAAATTATAGATTACATATAGATTAGGAGGATTAATTTTGAATAAATGTTCAAACGCAATCTTTGATTCCAGCAGATTATACAGACTGAAGTTTTTGCACTGAGTCAGTAGTACAAGAATATCCTGTAGTCTGTATAAATGTTTTCAAAAGCAATTTATCTGTCCCATGAAGGAAACCTAGGAGGATGGTTAAGCAGCTTTAGCTGCTTCAGATGTATCTCCTTTTGAGTTTACCACAGTGTTTTGATCATGAGCAGCGAGTAAGATGTATAAGAGACCAGTCCTTTATTAGTAGATGAAAAATCAATTCCGATTAGAAAATTACAAGCGCAAATAGAGTTACGAATTACGAAACAGCAACGAATTTCAGTGTTATCGACTGCTTATTATGTAGTAACGCTCCCTCTTTGTCGAGCTCAATGCTTTTCGGTGAACCGTCAGTACATTCCACGGAATACGATTTTAGTAGACTCACAATAGCGACCCTCATTTGCATCATCGCGAAACGTTCGCCGATACAACTCCTGAAATTTCAAATGCTACGTCACCCAATTCTGTTACAAAATTGAAATAACCAACACTCGTACCTTGGTCCATTAGAGAACGGTAACCACAGAAATTCATTGGTTGTTCCATTATTTGAATAAAATCGTTCTGGAATGAAATGGTCGGGGTCTGGGAAGTACTATAAGAACGGGCACCGCAACATATTAAATTGAAATCGAAACTTTAAAAAACTAAATGGAAAACAACCTCTGGATCTCGTTGTAGATTATAAATTGGTATATAGACTGGCATTCCTCGTGGAATTTTAAATGAACTGTACGGTTCCATCGAATAGCCTTCCATAGCATCGCACTCTCTGTCAAGGAATGGTAGAATTGGATACAGCCGTAACGTTTCTTTGAGAGTTGCAGTTAAATACGGCAAGTCATTCGCAATCAGTTCATAATTCATCTTTCCATGCTTCGCCAAAGCTTCGAGTATCTCTTGACGAATTTTAGTTTGAATTTTTGGCTATGAAAATTTGGTTTTTTGTATAAACAAACGGGGTTGACGATATGTGTAGCGTCAACGCACTTCAAGCATGAGTGGTACTCTAAATAAGGCACTGAAACTTGACAGACTATGCCTGAAGTGCGTTAGTAGCTTTCAAAGTCTTAGTCGAACTGAACTTACATGTTTTGCGATTAAGTAAAAGAAAAATTCGAGCGTCGACGTCGAGGTCTCGAAACCGGCGAAAAAGAAAACAGCCGCTTGTGCAATGAGAATGTCATCGGACATTACCAGTTCGCCTTTGCCAACTTTGGCCTTTTTCAGTGCAATCAATGCATCAATCAAATCGTTTCGAGTTTCACCACTTTTCATTCTGTCGATCATCACTTCGTCGTACAAACGTCGTAAAAATGCTTCGAACACCGGATGGAACGTCTTCACTCTCAAGACTTTGAAGAAATTGGACAAGAAAAATAGTAGCTGCCCCGCCACTTTATCCACGTATCGATTTTGAAATGAAATCTTTGCCATTTGCAAGAACTCAGACGTTTGCGGGTTTTTCAGACAACCGGACTCCGTTCCAAAAGCGACAATCGATATGGAATCAATTGTAAATCTTGCCAATAAAGAACGCATCTCTACATCAGGTGCACCGCCTTTCACCAATCCATCAACGGTCTCGCGGAGGCTATTTGCAATATTCTCCACCATGTAGAACATTTGCTTCATCTTCCCACTCGAAAATGTCGGTGATAGTTTCACGCGCAGCTCCTTCCATTGCGGAGTTTTTATTTGAAATAAACTTTGACCGCCAATCGGATCGTGTACTGGATCAGCGCCGGTATGATGGTTCGGAAAATGTTGGAAATCTGTTATTAAAATCCGTTTGATCAGGTCAGGGTCGCGTAACAGAACTGTCGGCTTATGAAAAACGTTGATGCCAACGAATGGCTTGCCAATAGCATCTGGATGGTTGTATAAATAACTTAATGCACTTGTGTTGCTCTCTTTCAGTAGGACAGTTTTGTAGAAATGTCCCAACAAAAGTGGTGACCTGATGTGCGGTATGCTACGCACTTTCCAAAAGTTTTGTTTTTCATACGCCCAGTAGTAAATCAATGACAACAAAATAATTACTACACCGAATAATACTAAAGTTAACATTGCTCCTTAGTTTGCAAGAGACACGACCGTATCGACTAACAGTTGTACGTAAACTAGTTTGATTTTTCGACTTTGAGGTATCATCGACTAATTTCGCTTTTTTTTGCGGAGGGGGAAGTAACTATATCTAAAATTGTGGGACCTATTTCAATGGGTTTCTTTTTAAATATAAATGAAGGACTCACTAGCTAGGCAATTAGAGACGCAGCCGAATAAGTTTTTTGAATAAATAAATCTAAATAAAATGTAATAAAAATATGACAAGTAAAAGGTTGTTTCTCAGCGTAACTCAGTGTGTGTAATTCAAAATAAATTGAAAAATTGAAAGTAATTCTTGAACATTGTCATGATACTACATGATACCTTACAGGCTGATAGCCTGTATTTGTATTAAATAATCAAATAAATAAATAAATCGTACACTTACTGGCAAGTCATGTTTTATGAATATCAAATTAAAATTTACAACGAACATATGTAATAAAATTTTATTTTCGACTCAGTGCGAAGCTAGAAAGCTTGTAGATTTCATTGATTTTCAATAATTTTCGTATCGTTCCCCAATAATTGTCAAAGGTCTTCAAAGGTCGATGAATGGGTATTTTTGAAACTCATTTTACGGCCGTTAAGTTAAATATGTACGAACACGAACTGTTCGTTGGAAAGCTCAGGTCAAGTACTTTCAGGGAATGCCTAGTTTGGTGTATGTTTCAGAAAAAATCATAAAATTGAAGTTGGGTGAAAGGCGTCAAAATCTATGACAGGTCTTTGTCAATAGAGATGACTGCTAATGTGCAACTAGCATGATCTCTGTAACATACGCTATCTAACCCTTCTATTTATGCCACATATGCCATATTTGTGATCATATATGAAATTTTTACAATCAAAGTCTTCGTATACCCTCCACTAGAAAATTTTCGATCACGATCACGATAGCCGAAAAATCTACAAGGAAAAATATCTTTAGAACCACTACCGTAATTAAGGGTCGGAACGGGTTCGGGTTGACCTGTTTTAGTTCAGGTTGACCTGAACCGGATCATAACCCGAATCTGAAAAATTATTTCAGGTTCAACCCAAACTCGACCAAAACTTGAATTTTCGATTTCGGGTTTAACCCGAACCTGACCTGAACCCGAAATTGACCAACCCGAATTTGACCTGAACCTGAATTTTCAATTTCGGGTTCGACCCGAACCTGAACTGAACCCGAAATTTTCAATTTGATCAGGTCGGGTTCCGGTAACCCGAAATTTTGAGCGTTTATTACACTAAAAAAAAGTCAAAAGTTTCGGGTTACCCGAACCCGACCTGATCAAATTGAAAATTTCGGGTTCAGTTCAGGTTCGCATTAAACCCGAAATCGAAAATTCAAGTTTCGGTCAAGTTTGGGTTGAACCCGAAATAATCTTTCAGGTTCGGGTTAAATCAAGTTCGGGTTCCGGTCTGACCGAAGCCGACCCGTTCCGAGCCTTAACCGTAATCAAATTTTCCAAACACAAATTGCACTGTTCGACTCCAAAAATTTAAATCAAAAGTTGAATTTTTTTACGTTGTTGAATGAGATCAGAATGACATCAGAATTCTTATCTAAAATCTTAATGGACAGTTGTCATATTTAGTCCAGTTCCTTGTGTCAGATAAAGCTGTAGAAAATGTTGGAAAATCTCAGTTCCAGGAGCAGTGCAGATTCAGTCTTATATCGCAACATCCAGACTTCAGCTTTCAACAAAAAAAAAAAAAGAATTTTTACAATGGATTGTTGTTGTATGTATGAAAGATTTATAACGTAAAAACTATGGTAGAATGATCTGTAGTACCAGTTAAGGTCTCACTTAAGGTGCTAAACTGGGCTCCAATATTAGTGCAACGATTCCTAGACTCACACTTCATATAACGAGTATGGGCCAAGTCCAGTTACAGTACTTAATATGATCCAGGTTCAAATATTAAAACTTATTTCACTAAAAAATTTCCAAATTTGACGAAATATCTCTCAATATGAGGCCTTGGCTTTCGCTGTCTAACTTACATTTCAATTTAAAATTTTCATTACAAAAACTTTTTTTTTTAATTCCAGTAGTCTGACCACCAACTAAGGAATTGATTTCCCCCTGTTATCATGTAAAAAAAAACGAAAAGTATTCCCACACTCTTTATTTCGTTACTTCGATGAGTCGAGATCCAGTAACTTTATTACTGAAACGGTCTCGCCTTGGGATGACAATCGACATCTAGTGCGATAAAATACCTTCATATTATTCTTATTACATAAATAACTATTGCAGATTTGGAAGTTAGGGCAAAATTTATCTCGTTATATCTGTTCTCGGCAGATAAAATAACCTTCAATTGATTTGAATTTCTCTCAATCGTCAATCATTGGTTTCAGTAGTGCGGTAACTACATTATGAAGTTTTAGCGAATTTTAGCCTTATCATTATGCCGTTTGTTATGATAAGGTAGAATTTTCGTCTACTTTAACAGTTAACAGTTACTGATGATAAACTCATCCGATTATAAATGTCTACTCGGTTGCATTTTGCATTTACATTGTTTGTTTATCGCTATGTAAATAAATTACTTTTTCCATTTTATGACAATTTAATTTGAATACTTCTGGAAATTAAAGTGACTTTTCCAAAAATAAGATTTACTCGGCCCAACCAGAGTTAAACAAAACTCTTGAATATTTAATTGAAGATAACTCTTGTACATGTAGAGTCGAAGATATGATAAAATGGAATGAGAGAACAGCTTTTATTGTTATTTTGAAAACGACGATCAAAACGGAGTGACTGAAAATCGACCTCTACTCAATACAATCGCATCCACATCAGTTTTATCTAATCTCTTCGGATTGGTTTCAAATATGGCTCAACCGTAACTGGAGAATTTTGTGGTAATAAGCAGTAATAACAACACAAATATACTCGATATACGGGATATACTGGTACTGGTACTTTCCGACAGAATTTTTAAGTTTAATTTTCATGTTACCAATAAGGAAAAAAGGCCGTGTCCACGCCACTGTACACTCTGTATATTTAAGAAAAAGAGATTGAAAAAATGGAACTTATCAAGTACAAAACTAATCGAATTGTGAACTTGGTTAAGCTTTTACGAAATATAATCTGAATTCGGAATTTATCATTTTACAGAGCGTAATATGAAGGCTAACTGTTTCATCCAAGAGAATTTATGCTTTTTATGAAGCGTAGTCTTAAGGGTTCATGTTCGATTTTAGTGAATCCATCCTTTAACGACGAGAAGCATCTTTGAACAAAGTATACAAACACTGCAGGTAATGCAAATGCTGAGTGGATCACAAATTTTACGAATTTTTGCCACTTCGCATCTTTTTCGTTATCTTGGGTGAATTTGGCCATATTTCTATCTGTGCTTCTCGACACGAAAGGTTCGAAACTTCAGTCAAAATATTCTTTTCGCAACAAGTGACGAAAAGTAGGACTTTCCGTTGTCTTTGATGCGAAAAATGTTGTGAGTGATTCTTTTGAAAAACAGGCTACCGAAATCGGACGCATTTTCCAGTGGACTTTTTTATATGTGTCTAGAAAGGTATTCGACCCTAGAAGCCAAAACCACTTTCAAAAAAAATTCTTCGAAGTTTGTGTGGCTGGTGAAAGGTGATCAAAAACCGAAAACTTGCACTTTTCTTACAAAAGTTTCTCCAGTAGCACGAGCCGTACAGGGTTGTGTGGGGTGTCATTAGAAAGGTACTTTTATGTACTTTTGGGCCAAATAGAAACTTATGTGGTTTGGATGCATCTGAACTGAAATAGTTATGTGCAGTTCAAGTTTTCAACCGAAGACTTACACTGTTCTTACACGAAATTTCTCGAGGTCCACAAAACGTACATGGTCGTGTGGGGTGTCATTAGAAAGGTAATTTTATGTACTTTTGGGTCAAATAGGGACTTATGTGGTTTGGATGCATCTACTATGAAATAGAAGTTGAAATGTTTAAGTGCCCATATTTCATTGTAGATGCATCCAAACCACATAAGTCCCTATTTGGCACAAAATAAACATAGAAAGATTCAATTTCAACGTAGAATATTATTCTGACCAAAAATTGTTCTACAGCATTTACTGAAATACTTTCGTTTTATAATTGTTTGCATAAGATAACCTTGGAAAAATATTTTAGATGAGCTATCGAACGAGAAAGTCGATTCACATACTTTTTCATTCAATTTCACTTTCAAATTTTAAACACTCATCGTTCCTCACGCTCCATTGATATGACATTGTATTATCCTGATCCTTTATTAGTACAGATTAAAAATCAATTCTTTTATTATTAGATTAGAAAATTACAAGCTCCAATAGGGTTTTCAAATCTTTTTCGATCGTTAAACGGCTGCCAACGAATTACGAAGCAGCAACGAATTTCAGCGTTATCGGTTGCTTAGAATGTAGGAAAGCTCCCTCTTTGTCGAGCTCAATGTTTTTCGGTGAACCCTTTGTGAGTTCAACGGAAAACGATTTTAAGAGACTCACAATAGCGATCTTCATTTGCATCATCGCGAAACGTTCACCGATACAATTCCTAAAATTTCATATCCTCTGTCACCCAATTTCAAAATTGAAAGAACCAACACTGATACCTTGGTCCATTAGAGAACGGTAACCACAGAAATTCATTTGTTGTTCCATTATTTGAATAAAATCGTTCTGGAATGAAATGGTCGGGGTCTGGGAAGTACTACAAGAACGAGCAACATTTAAAATTGAATTCGAAACTTTAAAATAAATGGAAAACAACCTCCGGATCTCGTTGTAAACTATAAATTGGTATATAGACTGGCATTCCTCGTGGAATTTTAAATGAACTGTACGGTTCCATCGAATAGCCCTCCATAGCATCGCACTCTCTGTCAAGGAATGGTAGAATTGGATACAGCCTTAACGTTTCTTTCAGAGCTGCAGTTAAATAAGGCAAGTCACTCGCAATCAGTTCATAATTCATCTTTCCATGCTTCGCCAAAGCTTCGAGTATCTCTTGACGAATTTTAGTTTGAATGTTTGGCTATCAAAATGAAATTTTGTCTTTTGTATAAACAAACGGGGTTGACGATATGTGTAGCGTCAACGCACTTCAAGCATGAGTGGTACTCCAAATAAGGCACTGAAACTTGACCGACTATGATCACTTTTGCCTGAAGTGCGTTGGTAGCTTTCAAAGTCTTAGTCGAACTGAACTTACATGTTTTGCGATTAAGTAAAAGAAAAATTCGAGCGTCGACGACGAGGTCTCGAAACCGGCAACTAAGAAAACAGCCGCTTGTGCAACAAGAATGTCATTGGACATTACCAGTTCTCCTTTGCCAACTTTGGCCTGTTTCAGCGCAATCAATGTATCAATCAAATCGTTTCGAGTTTCACCACTTTTCATTCTGTCGATCATCACTTCATCGTACAAACGTCGTAAAAATGCTTCGAACACCGGATGGAACGTCTTCACTCTCAAGACTTTGATGAAATTGGACAAGAAAAATAGTAGCTGGCCCGCCACTTTATCCACGTATCGATTTTGAAATGAAATCTGTGCCATTCGGAAGAACTCAGATGTTTGCGGGTTTTTCAGACAACCGGACTCCGTTCCAAAAGCGACAATCGATATGGAATCGATAGTAAATC
Organism: Bradysia coprophila; assembly: GCF_014529535.1. Taxonomy (NCBI): domain Eukaryota; kingdom Metazoa; phylum Arthropoda; class Insecta; order Diptera; family Sciaridae; genus Bradysia; species Bradysia coprophila. The sequence goes on along the minus strand of NW_023503493.1, from coordinate 12,257,173 downwards.
TTGCAAATAAAGAACGCATCTCTACATCAGGTGTACAGCCTTTCACCAATTCA